>NW_026016731.1:0-133623 GCF_020379485.1 Brassica napus | reverse complement strand
TTGGGAATATGACAGCTTCTTGTCATTCTAATCAACCAGGATGAATCGCGATGTAAGAAGCTTGATTTTGATACATAAAGTAGTGGAGAATCACTAGGCGTGGAATAACATCTCATAGGAGTTAGGATGAAGACGCCTATCCCACTTTCAAATCAGGTGATCCCAGTTTTCCCTTTGGGATATGACGCTTCTTTTGTCTCTAATCAAACCGGAAGATCCGATGTAAGAAGTTGATTTTGATACATAAGTAGTGGAGAATACCAGGAAGTGAATAAATCTTCATAGAGTTAGGATGAAAGAAGCTATCCCATTTCAAATCAGGTGCGTCCCAGTTTTCTCCTGTTTGGGAATATGACAGCTTCTTTGTCATTCTAATCAAACCAGGATGAATCGCGATGTCGAAGCTTGATTTTATACATAAGTAGTGGAGAATCATGAGGAAGTGGAATAAATCTCATAGGAGTTAGGATGAGAAGCTATCCCACTTTCAAATCAGGTGATGCCAGTTTTTCCTGTTTGGGAATAACAACTTCTTGTCATTCTAATCAAACCAGGATGAATCGCGATGTAAGAACTTGATTTTGATACATAAAGTAGTGGAGAATCACGAGAAGTGGAATAATCTCATAGGAGTTAGATGAAGAAGCTATCCCACTTTCAAATCAGTGATCCCAGTTTTTCCTGTTTGGGAATATGACAGCTTCTTTGTTGTCATTCTAATCAAACCAGGATGAACGCGATGTAAGAAGCATGTTTTGATACATAAAGTAGTGGAGAATCACTAGGAAGTGGAAATAATCTCATTAGGAGTTAGGATGAAGAAGCTATCCACTTTCAAATCAGGTGATCCCCAGTTTTCCCTGTTTGGGAATATGACAGCTTCTTTGTCATTCTCTAATCAAACCAGAAGAATCGCGATGTTAGAAGCTTGATTTGAATACATAAAGTAGTGGAGAATCACCAGAAGTGAATAAATCTCATAGGAGTTAGATGAAGAAGCTATCCCACTTTCAAATCAGGTGATCCCAGTTTTCCTGTTTGGGAATATGAAACTTCTTTGTCATTCTAATCAAACCAGGATGAATTGCGATGTAGAAGCTTGATTTTGATATCAAAGTAGTGGAGAATCACTAGAATTGGAATAAATCTCATAGGAGTTAGGATGAAGAAGCTATCCCACTTTCAAATCAGGTGATCCCAGTTTTCCTGTTTGGAATATGACACTTCTTTGTCATTCTAATCAAACCAGGATGAATCGCGATGTAAGAAGCTTGATTTTGATACATAATGTAGTGGAAGAATCATTAGGAAGTGGGGAATAATCTCATCTGGAGTTAGGATGAAGAAGCTATCCCACTTTCAAATCAGGTGATCCCCAGTTTTTCCGTTTGGGAATATGACAACTTCTTTGTCATTCTAATCAAACCAGGATGATCACGATGTAAGAAGCTTTGATTTTGATACATAAAGTAGTGGAGAATCATTAGGAAATGGAAAACAATCTCATAGGAGTTAGGATGAAGAAGCTATCCCCACTTTCAAATCAGGTGATCCCAGTTTTTCCGTTTGGGAATGACAACTCTTTGTTATCTAATCAAACCAGAAGAATCGCGATGATAAAAGCTGATTTTGATACATAAAGTTTGGAGAATCACAGGAAGTGGAATAAATCTCATAGAGTTAGGATGAGAAGCTATCCCACTTTCAAATCAGGGATCCCAGTTTTCCTGTTTGGAATATGACAGCTTCTTTGTCATTCTAATCAAACCAAGAAGAATCGCGATGTCCAAAGCTTGATTTTGATACATAAAGTAGTGGAGATCACCAGGAATTGAATAAATCTCATAGGAGTTAGGATGAGAGCTATCCCACTTTCAAATCAGGTGATCCCAGTTTTCCCTGTTTGGGAATTGACAACTTCTTTGTCATTCTAATCAAACCTGATGAATCGCGATGTAGAAGCTTGATTTTGATACATAAAGTAGTGGGAGAATCACCAGGAAGTGGAATAATCTCATAGGAGTTAGGATGAAGAAGCTATCCCACTTTCAAATCAGGTGATCCCAGTTTTTCCTGTTGGGAATATGACAACTTCTTTTTCATTCTAATCAAACCAGGAAGAATCGCGATGTAAGAAGCTTGATTTTGATAGATAAAGTAAAGTGGAGAATCACTAGAAGTGGAATAAATCTCATAGGAGTTAGATGAAGAAGCTATCCCACTTTCAATCAGTTGATCCCAGTTTTCCTGTTTGGGCATATGACACTTCTTTGTCATTCTAATCAAACAGGATGAATCGCGATGTAAGAAGCTTGATTTTGATACATAAGTAGTGAGAATCACGAGGAAGTGGAATAAATCTCATAGGAGTTAGGATGAAGAAGCTATCCCACTTTCAATCAGGTGATCCCAGTTTTCCTGTTTTGGAAATATGACAACTTCTTTGTCATTCTAATCAAACCAGGATGAATCGCGATGTATAAGATGATTTGGATCATAAAGTAGTGGAGAATCATTAGAAGTGGAATAAATCTCATAGAGTTAGGATGAAGAAGCTATCCCACTTTCAAATCAGGTGATCCCAGTTTTCCTGTTTGGGAATAGACAACTTCTTTGTCATTCTAATCAAACCAGGAAGAATCGCGATGTAAGAAACTTGATTTTGATACATAAAGTAGTGGAGAATCACCTAGGCAGTGGATAAATCTCATAGGAGTTAGGATGAAGAAGCTATCCCACTTTCAAATCAGGTGATCCCAGTTTTCCTGTTTGGGAATATGACAACTTCTTGTCATTCTAATCAAACGGAAGAATCGCGATGTAGAAGCTTGATTTGAATACCTAAAGTAGTGGAGAATCATTAGGAAGTGGAATAAATCTCATAGGAGTTAGGATGAAGAAGCTATCCCACTTTCAAATCAGGTGATCCCAGTTTTCCTGTTTGGGAATATGACAACTTCTTTGTTCATCATTCTAATCAACCATGATGAATCGCGATGTAGAAGCTTGATTTTGATACATAAAGTAGTGGAGAATCACTAGGAAGTGAATAAATCTCATAGGAGTTAGGATGAAGAAGCTATCCCACTTTCAAATCAGGTGATCCCAGTTTTCCCTTTTGGGAATATGACAACTTCTTTGTCATTCTAATCAAACCAGGATGAATCGCGATGTAAGAAGCTTGATTTGATACATAAAGTAGTGGAGCAATCAGGAAGTGGAATAAATCTCATAGGAGTTAGGATGAAGAAGCTATCCCACTTTCAAATCAGGTGATCCCAGTTTTCCTGTTTGGGAATATGACAGCTTCTTTGTCATTCTAATCAAACCAGGATGAATCGCGATGTAAGAAGCTTGATTTTGATACATAAGTAGTGGAGAATCACCAGGAAGTGGAATAAATCTCATAGGAGTTAGGATGAGAAGCTATCCCACTTTCAAATCAGGTGATCCCAGTTTTCCTGTTTTGGGAATATGACAGCTTCTTTGTCATTCTAATCAAACCAGGATGAATCGCGATGTAAGAAGCTTGTTTTGATACATAAAGTAGTGGAATCATTAGAAGTGGAATAATCTCATAGGATTAGGATGAGAAGCTATCCCACTTTCAAATCAGGTGATCCCAGTTTTCCTGTTTGGGATATGACAACTTCTTTGTCATTCTAATCAAACCAGGATGAATCGCGATGTTAGAAGCTTGATTTGATACATAAAGTAGTGGAGAATCATTAGGAGTGGAATAATCTCATAGGAGTTAGGATGAAGAAGCTATCCCACTTTCAATCAGGTGATCCCAGTTTTCCTGTTTGGAATATGACAGCTTCTTTGTCATTCTAATCAACCAGGATGAATCGCGATGTAAGAAGCTTGATTTTGATACATAAATTGTGGAGAATCACCAGGAAGTGGAATAAATCTCATAGGAGTTAGGATGAAGAAGCTATCCCATTTCAAATCAGGTGATCCCATTTTTTTTCCTGTTTGGGAATATGACAGCTTCTTTGTCATTCTAATCAAACCAGGAGAATCGCGATGTAAAGCTTTGATTTTGATACATAAAGTAGTGGAGAATCATGAGAAGTTAATAAATCTCATAGGAGTTAGATGAAGAATCTTCCCACTTTCAAATCAGGTGATCCAGTTTTTCCTGTTTGGGAATATGACAACTTCTTTGTCATTCTAATCAAAACCAGATGAATCGCGATGTAAGAAGCTTGATTTTGATACATAAAGTAGTGGAGAATCACTAGGAACTGGAATAAATTCATAGGAGTTAGGAAAGAAGCTATCCCACTTTCAAATCAGGTGATCTCAGTTTTTCCTGTTTGGGAATATGACAACTTCTTTGTCATTCTAATCAAACCAGGATGAATCGCGATGTAAGAAGCTTGATTTTGATACATAAAGTAGTGGAGAATCATTAGGATGGAATAATCTCATAGGAGTTAGGATGAAAGGAACTCCCACTTTCAAATCAGTGATACCAGTTTTCCTTTGGGGGAATATGACAACTTCTTCTTTGTCATTCTAATCAACCAGGATGAATCGCGATGTCAGAACTTGATTTTAATAATAATAGTGGAGAAGTCACCAGGAAGTGGAATAAATCTCATAGAGTTAGGATGAGAAAGCTATCCCACTTTCAAATCAGGTGATCCCAGTTTTCCTGTTTGGGAATATGACATTCTTTGTCATTCTAATCAAACCAGGATGAATCGCGATGTAAGAAGCTTGATTTTGATACATAAGTAGTGGAGAATCACCAAGGAAGTAAATAATCTCATAGGAGTTAGGATGAAGAAGCTATCCCACTTTCAAATCAGGTGATCCCAGTTTTCCTGTTTGGGAATATGACAACTTCTTTGTCTTTCTAATCAAACCAGGATGAATCGCGATGTAAGAAGCTTGATTTGGATACATAAAGTAGTGGAGAATCATTAGGAAGTGGAATAAATCTCATAGGAGTTAGGATGAAGAGCTATCCCACTTTCAAATCAGTGATCCCAGTTTTCCTGTTTGGAATATGACAACTTCTTTGTCATTCTAATCAAACCAGATGAATCGCGATGTAAGAAGCTTGATTTGATACATAAAAGTGGAGAATCACCAGGAAGTTGAATAATCTCATAGGAGTTAGGATGAAGAAGCTATCCCACTTTCAAATCAGGTGATCCCAGTTTTCCTGTTTTGGAATATGACAGCTTCCTTTGTCATTCTAATCAAACCAGGAAGAATCGCGATGTAAGAAGCTTGATTTTGATACATAAAGTAGTGGAGAATCATCAGGAATGGGAATAAATCTCATAGGAGTTAGGATGAAGAAGCTATCCCACTTTCAAATCAGGTGATCCCAGTTTTTCCTGTTTGGGAATATGACAACTTCTTTCTTTCATTCTAATCAAACCAGGATGAATCGCGATGTAAGAAGCTTGATTTTGATACATAAAGTAGTGGAGAATCATCAGGAAGTGGAATAAATCTCATAGGAGTTAGGATGAAGAAGCTATCCCACTTTCAAATCAGGTGATCCAGTTTTCCTGTTTGGGAATATGACAACTTTCTTTGTCATTCTAATCAAACCAGGATGAATCGCGATGTAAGAAGCTTGATTTTGATACATAAAGTAGTGGAAATCATTAGGAAGTGAATAAATCTCATAGGAGTTAGGATGAAGAAGCTATCCCACTTTCAAATCAGGTGATCCCAGTTTTTCTTGTTTGGAATATGACACTTCTTTGTCATTCTAATCAACAGGATGAATCGCGATGTAAGAAGCTTGATTTTGATACATAAAGTAGTGGAGAATCATGAGGAAGTGAAATAAATCTCATAGAGTTAGGATGAAGAAGCTATCCCACTTTCAAATCAGGTGATCCCAGTTTTCCTGTTGGGAATATGACCTTCTTTGTCATTCTAATCAACCAGGATGAATCGCGATGTAAAAGCTTGATTTTTGATACATAAAGTAGTGGAAATCAGAGGAAGTGGAATAAATCTCATAGGAGTTAGGATGAAGAAGCTATCCCACTTTCAAATCAGGTGATCCCAGTTTTCTTTTGGGAATATGACAACTTCTTTGTCATTCTAATCAAACCAGGATGAATCGCGATGTAGAAGCTTGATTTTGATACATAAAGTAGTGGAGAATCACCAGGAAGTGGAATAAATCTCATGGAGTTAGGATGAAGAGCTATCCCACTTTCAAATCAGGTGATCCCAGTTTTCCTGTTTGGAATATGACAACTTCTTTGTCATCTATCAAACCAGAATGAATCGCGATGTAAGAAGCTTGATTTTGATACATAAAGTAGTGGAGAATCATTAGGAAGTGGAATAATCTCATAGGAGTTAGGATGAAGAAGCTATCCCACTTTCAAATCAGGTGATCCCAGTTTTCCCGTTTGGGAATATGACAACTTCTTGTCATTCTAATCAAACAGGATGAATCGCGATGTAAGAAGCTTGATTTTGATACATAAATAGTGGAGAATCACCAGGAAGTGAATAAATCTCATAGGAGTTAGGATGAAGAAGCTATCCCACTTTCAAATCGGTGATCTCCAGTTTTCCTGTTTGGGAATATGACAACTTCTTTGTCATTCTAATCAAACCAGGAAGAATCGCGATGTAAGAAGCTTGATTTATACATAAAGTAGTGGAGAATCATAGGAAGTGGAATAAATCTCATAGGAGTTGGGATGAAGAAGCTATTCCACTTTTAAATCAGGTGATCCCAGTTTTCTGTTTGGGAATATGACAACTTCTTTGTCATTCTAATCAAACCAGGATGAATCGTGATGTAAGAAGCTTGATTTTTACATAAAGTAGTGGAGAATCACCAGGAAGTGGAATAAATCTCATAGGAGTTGGGATGAAGAAGCTATTCCACTTTTAAATCAGGTGATCCCAGTTTTCTGTTTGGGAATATGACAACTTCTTTGTCATTCTAATCAAACCAGGATGAATCGTGATGTAAAAGCTTGATTTTGATACATAAAGTAGTGGAGAATCACGAGGAAGTGGAATAATCTCATAGGAGTTAGGATGAAGAAGCTATCCCACTTTCAAATCAGTGATCCCAGTTTTCCTTGTTTGGGAATATGACAACTTCTTTGTCATTCTAATCAAACCAGGATGAATCGCGATGTAAGAAGCTTTATTGATACATAAAGTAGTGGAAATCACTAGGAAGTGAATAAATCTCATAGAGTTAGGATGAAGAAGCTATCCCACTTTCAAATCAGGTGATCCCAGTTTTCCTGTTGGGAATATGACAACTTCTTTGTCATTCTAATCAAACCAGGAGAATCGCGATGTAAGAAGCTTGATTTTGATACATAAAGTAGTGGAGAATCATTAGGAAGTGGAATAAATCTCATAGGAGTTAGGATGAAGAAGCTATCCCACTTTCAAATCAGGTGATCCCAGTTTTCCTGTTTGGGAATATGACAACTTCTTTGTCATTCTAATCAAACCAGGATGAATCGCGATGTAAGAAGCTTGATTTTGATACATAAAGTAGTGGAGAATCATAGGAAGTGGAATAAATCTCATAGGAGTTAGGATGAAGAAGCTATCCCACTTTCAAATCAGGTGATCCCAGTTTTCCTGTTTGGGAATATGACAACTTCTTTGTCATTCTAATCAAACCAGAATGAATCGCGATGTAAGAAGCTTGATTTTGATACATAAAGTAGTGGAGAATCATTAGGAAGTGAATAAATCTCATAGGAGTTAGGATGAAGAAGCTATCCCACTTTCAAATCAGGTGATCCCAGTTTTCCTGTTGGGAATATGACAACTTCTTTGTCATTCTAATCAAACCAGGATGAATCGCGATGTAAGAAGCTTGATTTTGATACATAAAGTAGTGGAGAATCATAGGAAGTGGAATAAATCTCATAGGAGTTAGGATGAAGAAGCTATCCCACTTTCAAATCAGGTGATCCCAGTTTTCCTGTTTGGGAATATGACAACTTCTTTGTCATTCTAATCAAACCAGGATGAATCGCGATGTAAGAAGCTTGATTTTGATACATAAAGTAGTGGAGAATCATAGGAAGTGGAATAAATCTCATAGGAGTAGGATGAAGAAGCTATCCCACTTTCAAATCAGGTGATCCCAGTTTTCCTGTTTGGGAATATGACAACTTCTTTGTCATTCTAATCAAACCAGGATGAATCGCGATGTAAGAAGCTTGATTTTGATACATAAAGTAGTGGAGAATCATTAGGAAGTGGAATAAATCTCATAGGAGTTAGGATGAAGAAGCTATCCCACTTTCAAATCAGGTGATCCCAGTTTTCCTGTTTGGGAATATGACAACTTCTTTGTCATTCTAATCAAACCAGGATGAATCGCGATGTAAGAAGCTTGATTTTGATACATAAAGTAGTGGAGAATCATAGGAAGTTGAATAAATCTCATAGGAGTTAGGATGAAGAAGCTATCCCACTTTCAAATCAGGTGATCCCCGTTTTCCTGTTTGGGGATATGACAACTTCTTTGTCATTCTAATCAAACCAGGATGAATCGCGATGTAAGAAGATTGATTTTGATACATAAAGTAGTGGAGAATCATTAGGAAGTGGAATAAATCTCATAGGAGTTAGGATGAAGAAGCTATCCCACTTTCAAATCAGGTGATCCCAGTTTTCCTGTTTGGGAATATGACAACTTCTTTGTCATTCTAATCAAACCAGGATGAATCGCGATGTAAGAAGCTTGATTTTGATACATAAAGTAGTGGAGAATCATTAGGAAGTGGAATAAATCTCATAGGAGTTAGGATGAAGAAGCTATCCCACTTTCAAATCAGGTGATCCCAGTTTTCCTGTTTGGGAATATGACAACTTCTTTGTCATTCTAATCAAACCAGGATGAATCGCGATGTAAGAAGCTTGATTTTGATACATAAAGTAGTGGAGAATCACCAGGAAGTGGAATAAATCTCATAGGAGTTAGGATGAAGAAGCTATCCCACTTTCAAATCAGGTGATCCCAGTTTTCCTGTTTGGGAATATGACAACTTCTTTGTCATTCTAATCAAACCAGGATGAATCGCGATGTAAGAAGCTTGATTTTGATACATAAAGTAGTGGAGAATCACCAGGAAGTGGAATAAATCTCATAGGAGTTAGGATGAAGAAGCTATCCCACTTTCAAATCAGGTGATCCCAGTTTTCCTGTTTGGGAATATGACAACTTCTTTGTCATTCTAATCAAACCAGGATGAATCGCGATGTAAGAAGCTTGATTTTGATACATAAAGTAGTGGAGAATCACCAGGAAGTGGAATAAATCTCATAGGAGTTAGGATGAAGAAGCTATCCCACTTTCAAATCAGGTGATCCCAGTTTTCCTGTTTGGGAATATGACAACTTCTTTGTCATTCTAATCAAACCAGGATGAATCGCGATGTAAGAAGCTTGATTTTGATACATAAAGTAGTGGAGAATCACAGGAAGTGAATAAATCTCATAGGAGTTAGGATGAAGAAGCTATCCCACTTTCAAATCAGGTGATCCCAGTTTTCCTGTTTGGGAATATGACAACTTCTTTGTCATTCTAATCAAACCAGGAGAATCGCGATGTAAGAAGCTTGATTTTGATACATAAAGTAGTGGAGAATCACCAGGAAGTGAATAAATCTCATAGGAGTTAGGATGAAGAAGCTATCCCACTTTCAAATCAGGTGATCCCAGTTTTCCTGTTTGGGAATATGACAACTTCTTTGTCATTCTAATCAAACCAGGATGAATCGCGATGTAAGAAGCTTGATTTTGATACATAAAGTAGTGGAGAATCACCAGGAAGTGAATAAATCTCATAGGAGTTAGGATGAAGAAGCTATCCCACTTTCAAATCAGGTGATCCCAGTTTTCCTGTTTGGGAATATGACAACTTCTTTGTCATTCTAATCAAACCAGGATGAATCGCGATGTAAGAAGCTTGATTTTGATACATAAAGTAGTGGAGAATCACCAGGAAGTGGAATAAATCTCATAGGAGTTAGGATGAAGAAGCTATCCCACTTTCAAATCAGGTGATCCCAGTTTTCCTGTTTGGGAATATGACAACTTCTTTGTCATTCTAATCAAACCAGGATGAATCGCGATGTAAGAAGCTTGATTTTGATACATAAAGTAGTGGAGAATCACCAGGAAGTGAATAAATCTCATAGGAGTTAGGATGAAGAAGCTATCCCACTTTCAAATCAGGTGATCCCAGTTTTCCTGTTTGGGAATATGACAACTTCTTTGTCATTCTAATCAAACCAGGATGAATCGCGATGTAAGAAGCTTGATTTTGATACATAAAGTAGTGGAGAATCACCAGGAAGTGGAATAAATCTCATAGGAGTTAGGATGAAGAAGCTATCCCACTTTCAAATCAGGTGATCCCAGTTTTCCTGTTTGGGAATATGACAACTTCTTTGTCATTCTAATCAAACCAGGATGAATCGCGATGTAAGAAGCTTGATTTTGATACATAAAGTAGTGGAGAATCATTAGGAAGTGGAATAAATCTCATAGGAGTTAGGATGAAGAAGCTATCCCACTTTCAAATCAGGTGATCCCAGTTTTCCTGTTTGGGAATATGACAACTTCTTTGTCATTCTAATCAAACCAGGATGAATCGCGATGTAAGAAGCTTGATTTTGATACATAAAGTAGTGGAGAATCACCAGGAAGTGGAATAAATCTCATAGGAGTTAGGATGAAGAAGCTATCCCACTTTC
Organism: Brassica napus; assembly: GCF_020379485.1. NCBI lineage: Eukaryota > Viridiplantae > Streptophyta > Magnoliopsida > Brassicales > Brassicaceae > Brassica > Brassica napus. The sequence goes on along the minus strand of NW_026016731.1, from coordinate 122,881 downwards.
AAATCAGGTGATCCCAGTTTTCCTGTTTGGGAATATGACAACTTCTTTGTCATTCTAATCAAACCAGGATGAATCGCGATGTAAGAAGCTTGATTTTGATACATAAAGTAGTGGAGAATCACCAGGAAGTGGAATAAATCTCATAGGAGTTAGGATGAAGAAGCTATCCCACTTTCAAATCAGGTGATCCCAGTTTTCCTGTTTGGGAATATGACAACTTCTTTGTCATTCTAATCAAACCAGGATGAATCGCGATGTAAGAAGCTTGATTTTGATACATAAAGTAGTGGAGAATCACCAGGAAGTGGAATAAATCTCATAGGAGTTAGGATGAAGAAGCTATCCCACTTTCAAATCAGGTGATCCCAGTTTTCCTGTTTGGGAATATGACAACTTCTTTGTCATTCTAATCAAACCAGGATGAATCGCGATGTAAGAAGCTTGATTTTGATACATAAAGTAGTGGAGAATCACCAGGAAGTGGAATAAATCTCATAGGAGTTAGGATGAAGAAGCTATCCCACTTTCAAATCAGGTGATCCCAGTTTTCCTGTTTGGGAATATGACAACTTCTTTGTCATTCTAATCAAACCAGGATGAATCGCGATGTAAGAAGCTTGATTTTGATACATAAAGTAGTGGAGAATCACCAGGAAGTGAATAAATCTCATAGGAGTTAGGATGAAGAAGCTATCCCACTTTCAAATCAGGTGATCCCAGTTTTCCTGTTTGGGAATATGACAACTTCTTTGTCATTCTAATCAAACCAGGATGAATCGCGATGTAAGAAGCTTGATTTTGATACATAAAGTAGTGGAGAATCACAGGAAGTGGAATAAATCTCATAGGAGTTAGGATGAAGAAGCTATCCCACTTTCAAATCAGGTGATCCCAGTTTTCCTGTTTGGGAATATGACAACTTCTTTGTCATTCTAATCAAACCAGGATGAATCGCGATGTAAGAAGCTTGATTTTGATACATAAAGTAGTGGAGAATCACCAGGAAGTGGAATAAATCTCATAGGAGTTAGGATGAAGAAGCTATCCCACTTTCAAATCAGGTGATCCCAGTTTTCCTGTTTGGGAATATGACAACTTCTTTGTCATTCTAATCAAACCAGGATGAATCGCGATGTAAGAAGCTTGATTTTGATACATAAAGTAGTGGAGAATCACCAGGAAGTGGAATAAATCTCATAGGAGTTAGGATGAAGAAGCTATCCCACTTTCAAATCAGGTGATCCCAGTTTTCCTGTTTGGGAATATGACAACTTCTTTGTCATTCTAATCAAACCAGGATGAATCGCGATGTAAGAAGCTTGATTTTGATACATAAAGTAGTGGAGAATCACCAGGATGAAGAAGCTATCCCACTTTCAAATCAGGTGATCCCAGTTTTCCTGTTTGGGAATATGACAACTTCTTTGTCATTCTAATCAAACCAGGATGAATCGCGATGTAAGAAGCTTGATTTTGATACATAAAGTAGTGGAGAATCACCAGGAAGTGGAATAAATCTCATAGGAGTTAGGATGAAGAAGCTATCCCACTTTCAAATCAGGTGATCCCAGTTTTCCTGTTTGGGAATATGACAACTTCTTTGTCATTCTAATCAAACCAGGATGAATCGCGATGTAAGAAGCTTGATTTTGATACATAAAGTAGTGGAGAATCATTAGGAAGTGGAATAAATCTCATAGGAGTTAGGATGAAGAAGCTATCCCACTTTCAAATCAGGTGATCCCAGTTTTCCTGTTTGGGAATATGACAACTTCTTTGTCATTCTAATCAAACCAGGATGAATCGCGATGTAAGAAGCTTGATTTTGATACATAAAGTAGTGGAGAATCATTAGGAAGTGGAATAAATCTCATAGGAGTTAGGATGAAGAAGCTATCCCACTTTCAAATCAGGTGATCCCAGTTTTCCTGTTTGGGAATATGACAACTTCTTTGTCATTCTAATCAAACCAGGATGAATCGCGATGTAAGAAGCTTGATTTTGATACATAAAGTAGTGGAGAATCATTAGGAAGTGGAATAAATCTCATAGGAGTTAGGATGAAGAAGCTATCCCACTTTCAAATCAGGTGATCCCAGTTTTCCTGTTTGGGAATATGACAACTTCTTTGTCATTCTAATCAAACCAGGATGAATCGCGATGTAAGAAGCTTGATTTTGATACATAAAGTAGTGGAGAATCATTAGGAAGTGAATAAATCTCATAGGAGTTAGGATGAAGAAGCTATCCCACTTTCAAATCAGGTGATCCCAGTTTTCCTGTTTGGGAATATGACAACTTCTTTGTCATTCTAATCAAACCAGGATGAATCGCGATGTAAGAAGCTTGATTTTGATACATAAAGTAGTGGAGAATCACTAGGAAGTGGAATAAATCTCATAGGAGTTAGGATGAAGAAGCTATCCCACTTTCAAATCAGGTGATCCCAGTTTTCCTGTTTGGGAATATGACAACTTCTTTGTCATTCTAATCAAACCAGGATGAATCGCGATGTAAGAAGCTTGATTTTGATACATAAAGTAGTGGAGAATCATTAGGAAGTGGAATAAATCTCATAGGAGTTAGGATGAAGAAGCTATCCCACTTTCAAATCAGGTGATCCCAGTTTTCCTGTTTGGGAATATGACAACTTCTTTGTCATTCTAATCAAACCAGGATGAATCGCGATGTAAGAAGCTTGATTTTGATACATAAAGTAGTGGAGAATCATTAGGAAGTGGAATAAATCTCATAGGAGTTAGGATGAAGAAGCTATCCCACTTTCAAATCAGGTGATCCCAGTTTTCCTGTTTGGGAATATGACAACTTCTTTGTCATTCTAATCAAACCAGGATGAATCGCGATGTAAGAAGCTTGATTTTGATACATAAAGTAGTGGAGAATCACTAGGAAGTGGAATAAATCTCATAGGAGTTAGGATGAAGAAGCTATCCCACTTTCAAATCAGGTGATCCCAGTTTTCCTGTTTGGGAATATGACAACTTCTTTGTCATTCTAATCAAACCAGGATGAATCGCGATGTAAGAAGCTTGATTTTGATACATAAAGTAGTGGAGAATCATTAGGAAGTGGAATAAATCTCATAGGAGTTAGGATGAAGAAGCTATCCCACTTTCAAATCAGGTGATCCCAGTTTTCCTGTTTGGGAATATGACAACTTCTTTGTCATTCTAATCAAACCAGGATGAATCGCGATGTAAGAAGCTTGATTTTGATACATAAAGTAGTGGAGAATCACCAGGAAGTGGAATAAATCTCATAGGAGTTAGGATGAAGAAGCTATCCCACTTTCAAATCAGGTGATCCCAGTTTTCCTGTTTGGGAATATGACAACTTCTTTGTCATTCTAATCAAACCAGGATGAATCGCGATGTAAGAAGCTTGATTTTGATACATAAAGTAGTGGAGAATCACCAGGAAGTGGAATAAATCTCATAGGAGTTAGGATGAAGAAGCTATCCCACTTTCAAATCAGGTGATCCCAGTTTTCCTGTTTGGGAATATGACAACTTCTTTGTCATTCTAATCAAACCAGGATGAATCGCGATGTAAGAAGCTTGATTTTGATACATAAAGTAGTGGAGAATCACCAGGAAGTGGAATAAATCTCATAGGAGTTAGGATGAAGAAGCTATCCCACTTTCAAATCAGGTGATCCCAGTTTTCCTGTTTGGGAATATGACAACTTCTTTGTCATTCTAATCAAACCAGGATGAATCGCGATGTAAGAAGCTTGATTTTGATACATAAAGTAGTGGAGAATCATTAGGAAGTGGAATAAATCTCATAGGAGTTAGGATGAAGAAGCTATCCCACTTTCAAATCAGGTGATCCCAGTTTTCCTGTTTGGGAATATGACAACTTCTTTGTCATTCTAATCAAACCAGGATGAATCGCGATGTAAGAAGCTTGATTTTGATACATAAAGTAGTGGAGAATCATTAGGAAGTGGAATAAATCTCATAGGAGTTAGGATGAAGAAGCTATCCCACTTTCAAATCAGGTGATCCCAGTTTTCCTGTTTGGGAATATGACAACTTCTTTGTCATTCTAATCAAACCAGGATGAATCGCGATGTAAGAAGCTTGATTTTGATACATAAAGTAGTGGAGAATCATTAGGAAGTGGAATAAATCTCATAGGAGTTAGGATGAAGAAGCTATCCCACTTTCAAATCAGGTGATCCCAGTTTTCCTGTTTGGGAATATGACAACTTCTTTGTCATTCTAATCAAACCAGGATGAATCGCGATGTAAGAAGCTTGATTTTGATACATAAAGTAGTGGAGAATCATTAGGAAGTGAATAAATCTCATAGGAGTTAGGATGAAGAAGCTATCCCACTTTCAAATCAGGTGATCCCAGTTTTCCTGTTTGGGAATATGACAACTTCTTTGTCATTCTAATCAAACCAGGATGAATCGCGATGTAAGAAGCTTGATTTTGATACATAAAGTAGTGGAGAATCATTAGGAAGTGGAATAAATCTCATAGGAGTTAGGATGAAGAAGCTATCCCACTTTCAAATCAGGTGATCCCAGTTTTCCTGTTTGGGAATATGACAACTTCTTTGTCATTCTAATCAAACCAGGAAGAATCGCGATGTAAGAAGCTTGATTTTGATACATAAAGTAGTGGAGAATCATTAGGAAGTGGAATAAATCTCATAGGAGTTAGGATGAAGAAGCTATCCCACTTTCAAATCAGGTGATCCCAGTTTTCCTGTTTGGGAATATGACAACTTCTTTGTCATTCTAATCAAACCAGGATGAATCGCGATGTAAGAAGCTTGATTTTGATACATAAAGTAGTGGAGAATCATTAGGAAGTGGAATAAATCTCATAGGAGTTAGGATGAAGAAGCTATCCCACTTTCAAATCAGGTGATCCCAGTTTTCCTGTTTGGGAATATGACAACTTCTTTGTCATTCTAATCAAACCAGGATGAATCGCGATGTAAGAAGCTTGATTTTGATACATAAAGTAGTGGAGAATCATTAGGAAGTGGAATAAATCTCATAGGAGTTAGGATGAAGAAGCTATCCCACTTTCAAATCAGGTGATCCCAGTTTTCCTGTTTGGGAATATGACAACTTCTTTGTCATTCTAATCAAACCAGGATGAATCGCGATGTAAGAAGCTTGATTTTGATACATAAAGTAGTGGAGAATCATTAGGAAGTGGAATAAATCTCATAGGAGTTAGGATGAAGAAGCTATCCCACTTTCAAATCAGGTGATCCCAGTTTTCCTGTTTGGGAATATGACAACTTCTTTGTCATTCTAATCAAACCAGGATGAATCGCGATGTAAGAAGCTTGATTTTGATACATAAAGTAGTGGAGAATCATTAGGAAGTGGAATAAATCTCATAGGAGTTAGGATGAAGAAGCTATCCCACTTTCAAATCAGGTGATCCCAGTTTTCCTGTTTGGGAATATGACAACTTCTTTGTCATTCTAATCAAACCAGGATGAATCGCGATGTAAGAAGCTTGATTTTGATACATAAAGTAGTGGAGAATCATTAGGAAGTGGAATAAATCTCATAGGAGTTAGGATGAAGAAGCTATCCCACTTTCAAATCAGGTGATCCCAGTTTTCCTGTTTGGGAATATGACAACTTCTTTGTCATTCTAATCAAACCAGGATGAATCGCGATGTAAGAAGCTTGATTTTGATACATAAAGTAGTGGAGAATCATTAGGAAGTGGAATAAATCTCATAGGAGTTAGGATGAAGAAGCTATCCCACTTTCAAATCAGGTGATCCCAGTTTTCCTGTTTGGGAATATGACAACTTCTTTGTCATTCTAATCAAACCAGGATGAATCGCGATGTAAGAAGCTTGATTTTGATACATAAAGTAGTGGAGAATCATTAGGAAGTGGAATAAATCTCATAGGAGTTAGGATGAAGAAGCTATCCCACTTTCAAATCAGGTGATCCCAGTTTTCCTGTTTGGGAATATGACAACTTCTTTGTCATTCTAATCAAACCAGATGAATCGCGATGTAAGAAGCTTGATTTTGATACATAAAGTAGTGGAGAATCATTAGGAAGTGGAATAAATCTCATAGGAGTTAGGATGAAGAAGCTATCCCACTTTCAAATCAGGTGATCCCAGTTTTCCTGTTTGGGAATATGACAACTTCTTTGTCATTCTAATCAAACCAGGATGAATCGCGATGTAAGAAGCTTGATTTTGATACATAAAGTAGTGGAGAATCATTAGGAAGTGGAATAAATCTCATAGGAGTTAGGATGAAGAAGCTATCCCACTTTCAAATCAGGTGATCCCAGTTTTCCTGTTTGGGAATATGACAACTTCTTTGTCATTCTAATCAAACCAGGAAGAATCGCGATGTAAGAAGCTTGATTTTGATACATAAAGTAGTGGAGAATCATTAGGAAGTGGAATAAATCTCATAGGAGTTAGGATGAAGAAGCTATCCCACTTTCAAATCAGGTGATCCCAGTTTTCCTGTTTGGGAATATGACAACTTCTTTGTCATTCTAATCAAACCAGGATGAATCGCGATGTAAGAAGCTTGATTTTGATACATAAAGTAGTGGAGAATCATTAGGAAGTGGAATAAATCTCATAGGAGTTAGGATGAAGAAGCTATCCCACTTTCAAATCAGGTGATCCCAGTTTTCCTGTTTGGGAATATGACAACTTCTTTGTCATTCTAATCAAACCAGGAAGAATCGCGATGTAAGAAGCTTGATTTTGATACATAAAGTAGTGGAGAATCATTAGGAAGTGGAATAAATCTCATAGGAGTTAGGATGAAGAAGCTATCCCACTTTCAAATCAGGTGATCCCAGTTTTCCTGTTTGGGAATATGACAACTTCTTTGTCATTCTAATCAAACCAGGAGAATCGCGATGTAAGAAGCTTGATTTTGATACATAAAGTAGTGGAGAATCATTAGGAAGTGGAATAAATCTCATAGGAGTTAGGATGAAGAAGCTATCCCACTTTCAAATCAGGTGATCCCAGTTTTCCTGTTTGGGAATATGACAACTTCTTTGTCATTCTAATCAAACCAGGATGAATCGCGATGTAAGAAGCTTGATTTTGATACATAAAGTAGTGGAGAATCATTAGGAAGTGGAATAAATCTCATAGGAGTTAGGATGAAGAAGCTATCCCACTTTCAAATCAGGTGATCCCAGTTTTCCTGTTTGGGAATATGACAACTTCTTTGTCATTCTAATCAAACCAGGATGAATCGCGATGTAAGAAGCTTGATTTTGATACATAAAGTAGTGGAGAATCATTAGGAAGTGGAATAAATCTCATAGGAGTTAGGATGAAGAAGCTATCCCACTTTCAAATCAGGTGATCCCAGTTTTCCTGTTTGGGAATATGACAACTTCTTTGTCATTCTAATCAAACCAGGATGAATCGCGATGTAAGAAGCTTGATTTTGATACATAAAGTAGTGGAGAATCATTAGGAAGTGGAATAAATCTCATAGGAGTTAGGATGAAGAAGCTATCCCACTTTCAAATCAGGTGATCCCAGTTTTCCTGTTTGGGAATATGACAACTTCTTTGTCATTCTAATCAAACCAGGATGAATCGCGATGTAAGAAGCTTGATTTTGATACATAAAGTAGTGGAGAATCATTAGGAAGTGGAATAAATCTCATAGGAGTTAGGATGAAGAAGCTATCCCACTTTCAAATCAGGTGATCCCAGTTTTCCTGTTTGGGAATATGACAACTTCTTTGTCATTCTAATCAAACCAGGAAGAATCGCGATGTAAGAAGCTTGATTTTGATACATAAAGTAGTGGAGAATCATTAGGAAGTGGAATAAATCTCATAGGAGTTAGGATGAAGAAGCTATCCCACTTTCAAATCAGGTGATCCCAGTTTTCCTGTTTGGGAATATGACAACTTCTTTGTCATTCTAATCAAACCAGGATGAATCGCGATGTAAGAAGCTTGATTTTGATACATAAAGTAGTGGAGAATCATTAGGAAGTGGAATAAATCTCATAGGAGTTAGGATGAAGAAGCTATCCCACTTTCAAATCAGGTGATCCCAGTTTTCCTGTTTGGGAATATGACAACTTCTTTGTCATTCTAATCAAACCAGGAAGAATCGCGATGTAAGAAGCTTGATTTTGATACATAAAGTAGTGGAGAATCATTAGGAAGTGGAATAAATCTCATAGGAGTTAGGATGAAGAAGCTATCCCACTTTCAAATCAGGTGATCCCAGTTTTCCTGTTTGGGAATATGACAACTTCTTTGTCATTCTAATCAAACCAGAAGAATCGCGATGTAAGAAGCTTGATTTTGATACATAAAGTAGTGGAGAATCATTAGGAAGTGGAATAAATCTCATAGGAGTTAGGATGAAGAAGCTATCCCACTTTCAAATCAGGTGATCCCAGTTTTCCTGTTTGGGAATATGACAACTTCTTTGTCATTCTAATCAAACCAGGAAGAATCGCGATGTAAGAAGCTTGATTTTGATACATAAAGTAGTGGAGAATCATTAGGAAGTGGAATAAATCTCATAGGAGTTAGGATGAAGAAGCTATCCCACTTTCAAATCAGGTGATCCCAGTTTTCCTGTTTGGGAATATGACAACTTCTTTGTCATTCTAATCAAACCAGGAGAATCGCGATGTAAGAAGCTTGATTTTGATACATAAAGTAGTGGAGAATCATTAGGAAGTGGAATAAATCTCATAGGAGTTAGGATGAAGAAGCTATCCCACTTTCAAATCAGGTGATCCCAGTTTTCCTGTTTGGGAATATGACAACTTCTTTGTCATTCTAATCAAACCAGGATGAATCGCGATGTAAGAAGCTTGATTTTGATACATAAAGTAGTGGAGAATCATTAGGAAGTGGAATAAATCTCATAGGAGTTAGGATGAAGAAGCTATCCCACTTTCAAATCAGGTGATCCCAGTTTTCCTGTTTGGGAATATGACAACTTCTTTGTCATTCTAATCAAACCAGGAAGAATCGCGATGTAAGAAGCTTGATTTTGATACATAAAGTAGTGGAGAATCATTAGGAAGTGGAATAAATCTCATAGGAGTTAGGATGAAGAAGCTATCCCACTTTCAAATCAGGTGATCCCAGTTTTCCTGTTTGGGAATATGACAACTTCTTTGTCATTCTAATCAAACCAGGAAGAATCGCGATGTAAGAAGCTTGATTTTGATACATAAAGTAGTGGAGAATCATTAGGAAGTGGAATAAATCTCATAGGAGTTAGGATGAAGAAGCTATCCCACTTTCAAATCAGGTGATCCCAGTTTTCCTGTTTGGGAATATGACAACTTCTTTGTCATTCTAATCAAACCAGGAAGAATCGCGATGTAAGAAGCTTGATTTTGATACATAAAGTAGTGGAGAATCATTAGGAAGTGGAATAAATCTCATAGGAGTTAGGATGAAGAAGCTATCCCACTTTCAAATCAGGTGATCCCAGTTTTCCTGTTTGGGAATATGACAACTTCTTTGTCATTCTAATCAAACCAGGATGAATCGCGATGTAAGAAGCTTGATTTTGATACATAAAGTAGTGGAGAATCATTAGGAAGTGGAATAAATCTCATAGGAGTTAGGATGAAGAAGCTATCCCACTTTCAAATCAGGTGATCCCAGTTTTCCTGTTTGGGAATATGACAACTTCTTTGTCATTCTAATCAAACCAGGAAGAATCGCGATGTAAGAAGCTTGATTTTGATACATAAAGTAGTGGAGAATCATTAGGAAGTGGAATAAATCTCATAGGAGTTAGGATGAAGAAGCTATCCCACTTTCAAATCAGGTGATCCCAGTTTTCCTGTTTGGGAATATGACAACTTCTTTGTCATTCTAATCAAACCAGGAAGAATCGCGATGTAAGAAGCTTGATTTTGATACATAAAGTAGTGGAGAATCATTAGGAAGTGGAATAAATCTCATAGGAGTTAGGATGAAGAAGCTATCCCACTTTCAAATCAGGTGATCCCAGTTTTCCTGTTTGGGAATATGACAACTTCTTTGTCATTCTAATCAAACCAGGAAGAATCGCGATGTAAGAAGCTTGATTTTGATACATAAAGTAGTGGAGAATCATTAGGAAGTGGAATAAATCTCATAGGAGTTAGGATGAAGAAGCTATCCCACTTTCAAATCAGGTGATCCCAGTTTTCCTGTTTGGGAATATGACAACTTCTTTGTCATTCTAATCAAACCAGGAAGAATCGCGATGTAAGAAGCTTGATTTTGATACATAAAGTAGTGGAGAATCATTAGGAAGTGGAATAAATCTCATAGGAGTTAGGATGAAGAAGCTATCCCACTTTCAAATCAGGTGATCCCAGTTTTCCTGTTTGGGAATATGACAACTTCTTTGTCATTCTAATCAAACCAGGAAGAATCGCGATGTAAGAAGCTTGATTTTGATACATAAAGTAGTGGAGAATCATTAGGAAGTGGAATAAATCTCATAGGAGTTAGGATGAAGAAGCTATCCCACTTTCAAATCAGGTGATCCCAGTTTTCCTGTTTGGGAATATGACAACTTCTTTGTCATTCTAATCAAACCAGGAAGAATCGCGATGTAAGAAGCTTGATTTTGATACATAAAGTAGTGGAGAATCATTAGGAAGTGGAATAAATCTCATAGGAGTTAGGATGAAGAAGCTATCCCACTTTCAAATCAGGTGATCCCAGTTTTCCTGTTTGGGAATATGACAACTTCTTTGTCATTCTAATCAAACCAGGAAGAATCGCGATGTAAGAAGCTTGATTTTGATACATAAAGTAGTGGAGAATCATTAGGAAGTGGAATAAATCTCATAGGAGTTAGGATGAAGAAGCTATCCCACTTTCAAATCAGGTGATCCCAGTTTTCCTGTTTGGGAATATGACAACTTCTTTGTCATTCTAATCAAACCAGGAAGAATCGCGATGTAAGAAGCTTGATTTTGATACATAAAGTAGTGGAGAATCATTAGGAAGTGGAATAAATCTCATAGGAGTTAGGATGAAGAAGCTATCCCACTTTCAAATCAGGTGATCCCAGTTTTCCTGTTTGGGAATATGACAACTTCTTTGTCATTCTAATCAAACCAGGAAGAATCGCGATGTAAGAAGCTTGATTTTGATACATAAAGTAGTGGAGAATCATTAGGAAGTGGAATAAATCTCATAGGAGTTAGGATGAAGAAGCTATCCCACTTTCAAATCAGGTGATCCCAGTTTTCCTGTTTGGGAATATGACAACTTCTTTGTCATTCTAATCAAACCAGGAAGAATCGCGATGTAAGAAGCTTGATTTTGATACATAAAGTAGTGGAGAATCATTAGGAAGTGGAATAAATCTCATAGGAGTTAGGATGAAGAAGCTATCCCACTTTCAAATCAGGTGATCCCAGTTTTCCTGTTTGGGAATATGACAACTTCTTTGTCATTCTAATCAAACCAGGAAGAATCGCGATGTAAGAAGCTTGATTTTGATACATAAAGTAGTGGAGAATCATTAGGAAGTGGAATAAATCTCATAGGAGTTAGGATGAAGAAGCTATCCCACTTTCAAATCAGGTGATCCCAGTTTTCCTGTTTGGGAATATGACAACTTCTTTGTCATTCTAATCAAACCAGGAAGAATCGCGATGTAAGAAGCTTGATTTTGATACATAAAGTAGTGGAGAATCATTAGGAAGTGGAATAAATCTCATAGGAGTTAGGATGAAGAAGCTATCCCACTTTCAAATCAGGTGATCCCAGTTTTCCTGTTTGGGAATATGACAACTTCTTTGTCATTCTAATCAAACCAGGATGAATCGCGATGTAAGAAGCTTGATTTTGATACATAAAGTAGTGGAGAATCATTAGGAAGTGGAATAAATCTCATAGGAGTTAGGATGAAGAAGCTATCCCACTTTCAAATCAGGTGATCCCAGTTTTCCTGTTTGGGAATATGACAACTTCTTTGTCATTCTAATCAAACCAGGAAGAATCGCGATGTAAGAAGCTTGATTTTGATACATAAAGTAGTGGAGAATCATTAGGAAGTGGAATAAATCTCATAGGAGTTAGGATGAAGAAGCTATCCCACTTTCAAATCAGGTGATCCCAGTTTTCCTGTTTGGGAATATGACAACTTCTTTGTCATTCTAATCAAACCAGGAAGAATCGCGATGTAAGAAGCTTGATTTTGATACATAAAGTAGTGGAGAATCATTAGGAAGTGGAATAAATCTCATAGGAGTTAGGATGAAGAAGCTATCCCACTTTCAAATCAGGTGATCCCAGTTTTCCTGTTTGGGAATATGACAACTTCTTTGTCATTCTAATCAAACCAGGAAGAATCGCGATGTAAGAAGCTTGATTTTGATACATAAAGTAGTGGAGAATCATTAGGAAGTGGAATAAATCTCATAGGAGTTAGGATGAAGAAGCTATCCCACTTTCAAATCAGGTGATCCCAGTTTTCCTGTTTGGGAATATGACAACTTCTTTGTCATTCTAATCAAACCAGGAAGAATCGCGATGTAAGAAGCTTGATTTTGATACATAAAGTAGTGGAGAATCATTAGGAAGTGGAATAAATCTCATAGGAGTTAGGATGAAGAAGCTATCCCACTTTCAAATCAGGTGATCCCAGTTTTCCTGTTTGGGAATATGACAACTTCTTTGTCATTCTAATCAAACCAGGAAGAATCGCGATGTAAGAAGCTTGATTTTGATACATAAAGTAGTGGAGAATCATTAGGAAGTGGAATAAATCTCATAGGAGTTAGGATGAAGAAGCTATCCCACTTTCAAATCAGGTGATCCCAGTTTTCCTGTTTGGGAATATGACAACTTCTTTGTCATTCTAATCAAACCAGGAAGAATCGCGATGTAAGAAGCTTGATTTTGATACATAAAGTAGTGGAGAATCATTAGGAAGTGGAATAAATCTCATAGGAGTTAGGATGAAGAAGCTATCCCACTTTCAAATCAGGTGATCCCAGTTTTCCTGTTTGGGAATATGACAACTTCTTTGTCATTCTAATCAAACCAGGAAGAATCGCGATGTAAGAAGCTTGATTTTGATACATAAAGTAGTGGAGAATCATTAGGAAGTGGAATAAATCTCATAGGAGTTAGGATGAAGAAGCTATCCCACTTTCAAATCAGGTGATCCCAGTTTTCCTGTTTGGGAATATGACAACTTCTTTGTCATTCTAATCAAACCAGGAAGAATCGCGATGTAAGAAGCTTGATTTTGATACATAAAGTAGTGGAGAATCATTAGGAAGTGGAATAAATCTCATAGGAGTTAGGATGAAGAAGCTATCCCACTTTCAAATCAGGTGATCCCAGTTTTCCTGTTTGGGAATATGACAACTTCTTTGTCATTCTAATCAAACCAGGAAGAATCGCGATGTAAGAAGCTTGATTTTGATACATAAAGTAGTGGAGAATCATTAGGAAGTGGAATAAATCTCATAGGAGTTAGGATGAAGAAGCTATCCCACTTTCAAATCAGGTGATCCCAGTTTTCCTGTTTGGGAATATGACAACTTCTTTGTCATTCTAATCAAACCAGGAAGAATCGCGATGTAAGAAGCTTGATTTTGATACATAAAGTAGTGGAGAATCATTAGGAAGTGGAATAAATCTCATAGGAGTTAGGATGAAGAAGCTATCCCACTTTCAAATCAGGTGATCCCAGTTTTCCTGTTTGGGAATATGACAACTTCTTTGTCATTCTAATCAAACCAGGAAGAATCGCGATGTAAGAAGCTTGATTTTGATACATAAAGTAGTGGAGAATCATTAGGAAGTGGAATAAATCTCATAGGAGTTAGGATGAAGAAGCTATCCCACTTTCAAATCAGGTGATCCCAGTTTTCCTGTTTGGGAATATGACAACTTCTTTGTCATTCTAATCAAACCAGGAAGAATCGCGATGTAAGAAGCTTGATTTTGATACATAAAGTAGTGGAGAATCATTAGGAAGTGGAATAAATCTCATAGGAGTTAGGATGAAGAAGCTATCCCACTTTCAAATCAGGTGATCCCAGTTTTCCTGTTTGGGAATATGACAACTTCTTTGTCATTCTAATCAAACCAGGAAGAATCGCGATGTAAGAAGCTTGATTTTGATACATAAAGTAGTGGAGAATCATTAGGAAGTGGAATAAATCTCATAGGAGTTAGGATGAAGAAGCTATCCCACTTTCAAATCAGGTGATCCCAGTTTTCCTGTTTGGGAATATGACAACTTCTTTGTCATTCTAATCAAACCAGGAAGAATCGCGATGTAAGAAGCTTGATTTTGATACATAAAGTAGTGGAGAATCATTAGGAAGTGGAATAAATCTCATAGGAGTTAGGATGAAGAAGCTATCCCACTTTCAAATCAGGTGATCCCAGTTTTCCTGTTTGGGAATATGACAACTTCTTTGTCATTCTAATCAAACCAGGATGAATCGCGATGTAAGAAGCTTGATTTTGATACATAAAGTAGTGGAGAATCATTAGGAAGTGGAATAAATCTCATAGGAGTTAGGATGAAGAAGCTATCCCACTTTCAAATCAGGTGATCCCAGTTTTCCTGTTTGGGAATATGACAACTTCTTTGTCATTCTAATCAAACCAGGAAGAATCGCGATGTAAGAAGCTTGATTTTGATACATAAAGTAGTGGAGAATCATTAGGAAGTGGAATAAATCTCATAGGAGTTAGGATGAAGAAGCTATCCCACTTTCAAATCAGGTGATCCCAGTTTTCCTGTTTGGGAATATGACAACTTCTTTGTCATTCTAATCAAACCAGGAAGAATCGCGATGTAAGAAGCTTGATTTTGATACATAAAGTAGTGGAGAATCATTAGGAAGTGGAATAAATCTCATAGGAGTTAGGATGAAGAAGCTATCCCACTTTCAAATCAGGTGATCCCAGTTTTCCTGTTTGGGAATATGACAACTTCTTTGTCATTCTAATCAAACCAGGAAGAATCGCGATGTAAGAAGCTTGATTTTGATACATAAAGTAGTGGAGAATCATTAGGAAGTGGAATAAATCTCATAGGAGTTAGGATGAAGAAGCTATCCCACTTTCAAATCAGGTGATCCCAGTTTTCCTGTTTGGGAATATGACAACTTCTTTGTCATTCTAATCAAACCAGGAAGAATCGCGATGTAAGAAGCTTGATTTTGATACATAAAGTAGTGGAGAATCATTAGGAAGTGGAATAAATCTCATAGGAGTTAGGATGAAGAAGCTATCCCACTTTCAAATCAGGTGATCCCAGTTTTCCTGTTTGGGAATATGACAACTTCTTTGTCATTCTAATCAAACCAGGAAGAATCGCGATGTAAGAAGCTTGATTTTGATACATAAAGTAGTGGAGAATCATTAGGAAGTGGAATAAATCTCATAGGAGTTAGGATGAAGAAGCTATCCCACTTTCAAATCAGGTGATCCCAGTTTTCCTGTTTGGGAATATGACAACTTCTTTGTCATTCTAATCAAACCAGGAAGAATCGCGATGTAAGAAGCTTGATTTTGATACATAAAGTAGTGGAGAATCATTAGGAAGTGGAATAAATCTCATAGGAGTTAGGATGAAGAAGCTATCCCACTTTCAAATCAGGTGATCCCAGTTTTCCTGTTTGGGAATATGACAACTTCTTTGTCATTCTAATCAAACCAGGAAGAATCGCGATGTAAGAAGCTTGATTTTGATACATAAAGTAGTGGAGAATCATTAGGAAGTGGAATAAATCTCATAGGAGTTAGGATGAAGAAGCTATCCCACTTTCAAATCAGGTGATCCCAGTTTTCCTGTTTGGGAATATGACAACTTCTTTGTCATTCTAATCAAACCAGGAAGAATCGCGATGTAAGAAGCTTGATTTTGATACATAAAGTAGTGGAGAATCATTAGGAAGTGGAATAAATCTCATAGGAGTTAGGATGAAGAAGCTATCCCACTTTCAAATCAGGTGATCCCAGTTTTCCTGTTTGGGAATATGACAACTTCTTTGTCATTCTAATCAAACCAGGAAGAATCGCGATGTAAGAAGCTTGATTTTGATACATAAAGTAGTGGAGAATCATTAGGAAGTGGAATAAATCTCATAGGAGTTAGGATGAAGAAGCTATCCCACTTTCAAATCAGGTGATCCCAGTTTTCCTGTTTGGGAATATGACAACTTCTTTGTCATTCTAATCAAACCAGGAAGAATCGCGATGTAAGAAGCTTGATTTTGATACATAAAGTAGTGGAGAATCATTAGGAAGTGGAATAAATCTCATAGGAGTTAGGATGAAGAAGCTATCCCACTTTCAAATCAGGTGATCCCAGTTTTCCTGTTTGGGAATATGACAACTTCTTTGTCATTCTAATCAAACCAGGAAGAATCGCGATGTAAGAAGCTTGATTTTGATACATAAAGTAGTGGAGAATCATTAGGAAGTGGAATAAATCTCATAGGAGTTAGGATGAAGAAGCTATCCCACTTTCAAATCAGGTGATCCCAGTTTTCCTGTTTGGGAATATGACAACTTCTTTGTCATTCTAATCAAACCAGGAAGAATCGCGATGTAAGAAGCTTGATTTTGATACATAAAGTAGTGGAGAATCATTAGGAAGTGGAATAAATCTCATAGGAGTTAGGATGAAGAAGCTATCCCACTTTCAAATCAGGTGATCCCAGTTTTCCTGTTTGGGAATATGACAACTTCTTTGTCATTCTAATCAAACCAGGAAGAATCGCGATGTAAGAAGCTTGATTTTGATACATAAAGTAGTGGAGAATCATTAGGAAGTGGAATAAATCTCATAGGAGTTAGGATGAAGAAGCTATCCCACTTTCAAATCAGGTGATCCCAGTTTTCCTGTTTGGGAATATGACAACTTCTTTGTCATTCTAATCAAACCAGGAAGAATCGCGATGTAAGAAGCTTGATTTTGATACATAAAGTAGTGGAGAATCATTAGGAAGTGGAATAAATCTCATAGGAGTTAGGATGAAGAAGCTATCCCACTTTCAAATCAGGTGATCCCAGTTTTCCTGTTTGGGAATATGACAACTTCTTTGTCATTCTAATCAAACCAGGAAGAATCGCGATGTAAGAAGCTTGATTTTGATACATAAAGTAGTGGAGAATCATTAGGAAGTGGAATAAATCTCATAGGAGTTAGGATGAAGAAGCTATCCCACTTTCAAATCAGGTGATCCCAGTTTTCCTGTTTGGGAATATGACAACTTCTTTGTCATTCTAATCAAACCAGGAAGAATCGCGATGTAAGAAGCTTGATTTTGATACATAAAGTAGTGGAGAATCATTAGGAAGTGGAATAAATCTCATAGGAGTTAGGATGAAGAAGCTATCCCACTTTCAAATCAGGTGATCCCAGTTTTCCTGTTTGGGAATATGACAACTTCTTTGTCATTCTAATCAAACCAGGAAGAATCGCGATGTAAGAAGCTTGATTTTGATACATAAAGTAGTGGAGAATCATTAGGAAGTGGAATAAATCTCATAGGAGTTAGGATGAAGAAGCTATCCCACTTTCAAATCAGGTGATCCCAGTTTTCCTGTTTGGGAATATGACAACTTCTTTGTCATTCTAATCAAACCAGGAAGAATCGCGATGTAAGAAGCTTGATTTTGATACATAAAGTAGTGGAGAATCATTAGGAAGTGGAATAAATCTCATAGGAGTTAGGATGAAGAAGCTATCCCACTTTCAAATCAGGTGATCCCAGTTTTCCTGTTTGGGAATATGACAACTTCTTTGTCATTCTAATCAAACCAGGAAGAATCGCGATGTAAGAAGCTTGATTTTGATACATAAAGTAGTGGAGAATCATTAGGAAGTGGAATAAATCTCATAGGAGTTAGGATGAAGAAGCTATCCCACTTTCAAATCAGGTGATCCCAGTTTTCCTGTTTGGGAATATGACAACTTCTTTGTCATTCTAATCAAACCAGGAAGAATCGCGATGTAAGAAGCTTGATTTTGATACATAAAGTAGTGGAGAATCATTAGGAAGTGGAATAAATCTCATAGGAGTTAGGATGAAGAAGCTATCCCACTTTCAAATCAGGTGATCCCAGTTTTCCTGTTTGGGAATATGACAACTTCTTTGTCATTCTAATCAAACCAGGAAGAATCGCGATGTAAGAAGCTTGATTTTGATACATAAAGTAGTGGAGAATCATTAGGAAGTGGAATAAATCTCATAGGAGTTAGGATGAAGAAGCTATCCCACTTTCAAATCAGGTGATCCCAGTTTTCCTGTTTGGGAATATGACAACTTCTTTGTCATTCTAATCAAACCAGGAAGAATCGCGATGTAAGAAGCTTGATTTTGATACATAAAGTAGTGGAGAATCATTAGGAAGTGGAATAAATCTCATAGGAGTTAGGATGAAGAAGCTATCCCACTTTCAAATCAGGTGATCCCAGTTTTCCTGTTTGGGAATATGACAACTTCTTTGTCATTCTAATCAAACCAGGAAGAATCGCGATGTAAGAAGCTTGATTTTGATACATAAAGTAGTGGAGAATCATTAGGAAGTGGAATAAATCTCATAGGAGTTAGGATGAAGAAGCTATCCCACTTTCAAATCAGGTGATCCCAGTTTTCCTGTTTGGGAATATGACAACTTCTTTGTCATTCTAATCAAACCAGGAAGAATCGCGATGTAAGAAGCTTGATTTTGATACATAAAGTAGTGGAGAATCATTAGGAAGTGGAATAAATCTCATAGGAGTTAGGATGAAGAAGCTATCCCACTTTCAAATCAGGTGATCCCAGTTTTCCTGTTTGGGAATATGACAACTTCTTTGTCATTCTAATCAAACCAGGAAGAATCGCGATGTAAGAAGCTTGATTTTGATACATAAAGTAGTGGAGAATCATTAGGAAGTGGAATAAATCTCATAGGAGTTAGGATGAAGAAGCTATCCCACTTTCAAATCAGGTGATCCCAGTTTTCCTGTTTGGGAATATGACAACTTCTTTGTCATTCTAATCAAACCAGGAAGAATCGCGATGTAAGAAGCTTGATTTTGATACATAAAGTAGTGGAGAATCATTAGGAAGTGGAATAAATCTCATAGGAGTTAGGATGAAGAAGCTATCCCACTTTCAAATCAGGTGATCCCAGTTTTCCTGTTTGGGAATATGACAACTTCTTTGTCATTCTAATCAAACCAGGATGAATCGCGATGTAAGAAGCTTGATTTTGATACATAAAGTAGTGGAGAATCATTAGGAAGTGGAATAAATCTCATAGGAGTTAGGATGAAGAAGCTATCCCACTTTCAAATCAGGTGATCCCAGTTTTCCTGTTTGGGAATATGACAACTTCTTTGTCATTCTAATCAAACCAGGAAGAATCGCGATGTAAGAAGCTTGATTTTGATACATAAAGTAGTGGAGAATCATTAGGAAGTGGAATAAATCTCATAGGAGTTAGGATGAAGAAGCTATCCCACTTTCAAATCAGGTGATCCCAGTTTTCCTGTTTGGGAATATGACAACTTCTTTGTCATTCTAATCAAACCAGGAAGAATCGCGATGTAAGAAGCTTGATTTTGATACATAAAGTAGTGGAGAATCATTAGGAAGTGGAATAAATCTCATAGGAGTTAGGATGAAGAAGCTATCCCACTTTCAAATCAGGTGATCCCAGTTTTCCTGTTTGGGAATATGACAACTTCTTTGTCATTCTAATCAAACCAGGAAGAATCGCGATGTAAGAAGCTTGATTTTGATACATAAAGTAGTGGAGAATCATTAGGAAGTGGAATAAATCTCATAGGAGTTAGGATGAAGAAGCTATCCCACTTTCAAATCAGGTGATCCCAGTTTTCCTGTTTGGGAATATGACAACTTCTTTGTCATTCTAATCAAACCAGGAAGAATCGCGATGTAAGAAGCTTGATTTTGATACATAAAGTAGTGGAGAATCATTAGGAAGTGGAATAAATCTCATAGGAGTTAGGATGAAGAAGCTATCCCACTTTCAAATCAGGTGATCCCAGTTTTCCTGTTTGGGAATATGACAACTTCTTTGTCATTCTAATCAAACCAGGAAGAATCGCGATGTAAGAAGCTTGATTTTGATACATAAAGTAGTGGAGAATCATTAGGAAGTGGAATAAATCTCATAGGAGTTAGGATGAAGAAGCTATCCCACTTTCAAATCAGGTGATCCCAGTTTTCCTGTTTGGGAATATGACAACTTCTTTGTCATTCTAATCAAACCAGGAAGAATCGCGATGTAAGAAGCTTGATTTTGATACATAAAGTAGTGGAGAATCATTAGGAAGTGGAATAAATCTCATAGGAGTTAGGATGAAGAAGCTATCCCACTTTCAAATCAGGTGATCCCAGTTTTCCTGTTTGGGAATATGACAACTTCTTTGTCATTCTAATCAAACCAGGAAGAATCGCGATGTAAGAAGCTTGATTTTGATACATAAAGTAGTGGAGAATCATTAGGAAGTGGAATAAATCTCATAGGAGTTAGGATGAAGAAGCTATCCCACTTTCAAATCAGGTGATCCCAGTTTTCCTGTTTGGGAATATGACAACTTCTTTGTCATTCTAATCAAACCAGGAAGAATCGCGATGTAAGAAGCTTGATTTTGATACATAAAGTAGTGGAGAATCATTAGGAAGTGGAATAAATCTCATAGGAGTTAGGATGAAGAAGCTATCCCACTTTCAAATCAGGTGATCCCAGTTTTCCTGTTTGGGAATATGACAACTTCTTTGTCATTCTAATCAAACCAGGAAGAATCGCGATGTAAGAAGCTTGATTTTGATACATAAAGTAGTGGAGAATCATTAGGAAGTGGAATAAATCTCATAGGAGTTAGGATGAAGAAGCTATCCCACTTTCAAATCAGGTGATCCCAGTTTTCCTGTTTGGGAATATGACAACTTCTTTGTCATTCTAATCAAACCAGGAAGAATCGCGATGTAAGAAGCTTGATTTTGATACATAAAGTAGTGGAGAATCATTAGGAAGTGGAATAAATCTCATAGGAGTTAGGATGAAGAAGCTATCCCACTTTCAAATCAGGTGATCCCAGTTTTCCTGTTTGGGAATATGACAACTTCTTTGTCATTCTAATCAAACCAGGAAGAATCGCGATGTAAGAAGCTTGATTTTGATACATAAAGTAGTGGAGAATCATTAGGAAGTGGAATAAATCTCATAGGAGTTAGGATGAAGAAGCTATCCCACTTTCAAATCAGGTGATCCCAGTTTTCCTGTTTGGGAATATGACAACTTCTTTGTCATTCTAATCAAACCAGGAAGAATCGCGATGTAAGAAGCTTGATTTTGATACATAAAGTAGTGGAGAATCATTAGGAAGTGGAATAAATCTCATAGGAGTTAGGATGAAGAAGCTATCCCACTTTCAAATCAGGTGATCCCAGTTTTCCTGTTTGGGAATATGACAACTTCTTTGTCATTCTAATCAAACCAGGAAGAATCGCGATGTAAGAAGCTTGATTTTGATACATAAAGTAGTGGAGAATCATTAGGAAGTGGAATAAATCTCATAGGAGTTAGGATGAAGAAGCTATCCCACTTTCAAATCAGGTGATCCCAGTTTTCCTGTTTGGGAATATGACAACTTCTTTGTCATTCTAATCAAACCAGGAAGAATCGCGATGTAAGAAGCTTGATTTTGATACATAAAGTAGTGGAGAATCATTAGGAAGTGGAATAAATCTCATAGGAGTTAGGATGAAGAAGCTATCCCACTTTCAAATCAGGTGATCCCAGTTTTCCTGTTTGGGAATATGACAACTTCTTTGTCATTCTAATCAAACCAGGAAGAATCGCGATGTAAGAAGCTTGATTTTGATACATAAAGTAGTGGAGAATCATTAGGAAGTGGAATAAATCTCATAGGAGTTAGGATGAAGAAGCTATCCCACTTTCAAATCAGGTGATCCCAGTTTTCCTGTTTGGGAATATGACAACTTCTTTGTCATTCTAATCAAACCAGGATGAATCGCGATGTAAGAAGCTTGATTTTGATACATAAAGTAGTGGAGAATCATTAGGAAGTGGAATAAATCTCATAGGAGTTAGGATGAAGAAGCTATCCCACTTTCAAATCAGGTGATCCCAGTTTTCCTGTTTGGGAATATGACAACTTCTTTGTCATTCTAATCAAACCAGGAAGAATCGCGATGTAAGAAGCTTGATTTTGATACATAAAGTAGTGGAGAATCATTAGGAAGTGGAATAAATCTCATAGGAGTTAGGATGAAGAAGCTATCCCACTTTCAAATCAGGTGATCCCAGTTTTCCTGTTTGGGAATATGACAACTTCTTTGTCATTCTAATCAAACCAGGAAGAATCGCGATGTAAGAAGCTTGATTTTGATACATAAAGTAGTGGAGAATCATTAGGAAGTGGAATAAATCTCATAGGAGTTAGGATGAAGAAGCTATCCCACTTTCAAATCAGGTGATCCCAGTTTTCCTGTTTGGGAATATGACAACTTCTTTGTCATTCTAATCAAACCAGGAAGAATCGCGATGTAAGAAGCTTGATTTTGATACATAAAGTAGTGGAGAATCATTAGGAAGTGGAATAAATCTCATAGGAGTTAGGATGAAGAAGCTATCCCACTTTCAAATCAGGTGATCCCAGTTTTCCTGTTTGGGAATATGACAACTTCTTTGTCATTCTAATCAAACCAGGAAGAATCGCGATGTAAGAAGCTTGATTTTGATACATAAAGTAGTGGAGAATCATTAGGAAGTGGAATAAATCTCATAGGAGTTAGGATGAAGAAGCTATCCCACTTTCAAATCAGGTGATCCCAGTTTTCCTGTTTGGGAATATGACAACTTCTTTGTCATTCTAATCAAACCAGGAAGAATCGCGATGTAAGAAGCTTGATTTTGATACATAAAGTAGTGGAGAATCATTAGGAAGTGGAATAAATCTCATAGGAGTTAGGATGAAGAAGCTATCCCACTTTCAAATCAGGTGATCCCAGTTTTCCTGTTTGGGAATATGACAACTTCTTTGTCATTCTAATCAAACCAGGAAGAATCGCGATGTAAGAAGCTTGATTTTGATACATAAAGTAGTGGAGAATCATTAGGAAGTGGAATAAATCTCATAGGAGTTAGGATGAAGAAGCTATCCCACTTTCAAATCAGGTGATCCCAGTTTTCCTGTTTGGGAATATGACAACTTCTTTGTCATTCTAATCAAACCAGGAAGAATCGCGATGTAAGAAGCTTGATTTTGATACATAAAGTAGTGGAGAATCATTAGGAAGTGGAATAAATCTCATAGGAGTTAGGATGAAGAAGCTATCCCACTTTCAAATCAGGTGATCCCAGTTTTCCTGTTTGGGAATATGACAACTTCTTTGTCATTCTAATCAAACCAGGAAGAATCGCGATGTAAGAAGCTTGATTTTGATACATAAAGTAGTGGAGAATCATTAGGAAGTGGAATAAATCTCATAGGAGTTAGGATGAAGAAGCTATCCCACTTTCAAATCAGGTGATCCCAGTTTTCCTGTTTGGGAATATGACAACTTCTTTGTCATTCTAATCAAACCAGGAAGAATCGCGATGTAAGAAGCTTGATTTTGATACATAAAGTAGTGGAGAATCATTAGGAAGTGGAATAAATCTCATAGGAGTTAGGATGAAGAAGCTATCCCACTTTCAAATCAGGTGATCCCAGTTTTCCTGTTTGGGAATATGACAACTTCTTTGTCATTCTAATCAAACCAGGAAGAATCGCGATGTAAGAAGCTTGATTTTGATACATAAAGTAGTGGAGAATCATTAGGAAGTGGAATAAATCTCATAGGAGTTAGGATGAAGAAGCTATCCCACTTTCAAATCAGGTGATCCCAGTTTTCCTGTTTGGGAATATGACAACTTCTTTGTCATTCTAATCAAACCAGGAAGAATCGCGATGTAAGAAGCTTGATTTTGATACATAAAGTAGTGGAGAATCATTAGGAAGTGGAATAAATCTCATAGGAGTTAGGATGAAGAAGCTATCCCACTTTCAAATCAGGTGATCCCAGTTTTCCTGTTTGGGAATATGACAACTTCTTTGTCATTCTAATCAAACCAGGAAGAATCGCGATGTAAGAAGCTTGATTTTGATACATAAAGTAGTGGAGAATCATTAGGAAGTGGAATAAATCTCATAGGAGTTAGGATGAAGAAGCTATCCCACTTTCAAATCAGGTGATCCCAGTTTTCCTGTTTGGGAATATGACAACTTCTTTGTCATTCTAATCAAACCAGGAAGAATCGCGATGTAAGAAGCTTGATTTTGATACATAAAGTAGTGGAGAATCATTAGGAAGTGGAATAAATCTCATAGGAGTTAGGATGAAGAAGCTATCCCACTTTCAAATCAGGTGATCCCAGTTTTCCTGTTTGGGAATATGACAACTTCTTTGTCATTCTAATCAAACCAGGAAGAATCGCGATGTAAGAAGCTTGATTTTGATACATAAAGTAGTGGAGAATCATTAGGAAGTGGAATAAATCTCATAGGAGTTAGGATGAAGAAGCTATCCCACTTTCAAATCAGGTGATCCCAGTTTTCCTGTTTGGGAATATGACAACTTCTTTGTCATTCTAATCAAACCAGGAAGAATCGCGATGTAAGAAGCTTGATTTTGATACATAAAGTAGTGGAGAATCATTAGGAAGTGGAATAAATCTCATAGGAGTTAGGATGAAGAAGCTATCCCACTTTCAAATCAGGTGATCCCAGTTTTCCTGTTTGGGAATATGACAACTTCTTTGTCATTCTAATCAAACCAGGAAGAATCGCGATGTAAGAAGCTTGATTTTGATACATAAAGTAGTGGAGAATCATTAGGAAGTGGAATAAATCTCATAGGAGTTAGGATGAAGAAGCTATCCCACTTTCAAATCAGGTGATCCCAGTTTTCCTGTTTGGGAATATGACAACTTCTTTGTCATTCTAATCAAACCAGGAAGAATCGCGATGTAAGAAGCTTGATTTTGATACATAAAGTAGTGGAGAATCATTAGGAAGTGGAATAAATCTCATAGGAGTTAGGATGAAGAAGCTATCCCACTTTCAAATCAGGTGATCCCAGTTTTCCTGTTTGGGAATATGACAACTTCTTTGTCATTCTAATCAAACCAGGAAGAATCGCGATGTAAGAAGCTTGATTTTGATACATAAAGTAGTGGAGAATCATTAGGAAGTGGAATAAATCTCATAGGAGTTAGGATGAAGAAGCTATCCCACTTTCAAATCAGGTGATCCCAGTTTTCCTGTTTGGGAATATGACAACTTCTTTGTCATTCTAATCAAACCAGGAAGAATCGCGATGTAAGAAGCTTGATTTTGATACATAAAGTAGTGGAGAATCATTAGGAAGTGGAATAAATCTCATAGGAGTTAGGATGAAGAAGCTATCCCACTTTCAAATCAGGTGATCCCAGTTTTCCTGTTTGGGAATATGACAACTTCTTTGTCATTCTAATCAAACCAGGAAGAATCGCGATGTAAGAAGCTTGATTTTGATACATAAAGTAGTGGAGAATCATTAGGAAGTGGAATAAATCTCATAGGAGTTAGGATGAAGAAGCTATCCCACTTTCAAATCAGGTGATCCCAGTTTTCCTGTTTGGGAATATGACAACTTCTTTGTCATTCTAATCAAACCAGGAAGAATCGCGATGTAAGAAGCTTGATTTTGATACATAAAGTAGTGGAGAATCATTAGGAAGTGGAATAAATCTCATAGGAGTTAGGATGAAGAAGCTATCCCACTTTCAAATCAGGTGATCCCAGTTTTCCTGTTTGGGAATATGACAACTTCTTTGTCATTCTAATCAAACCAGGAAGAATCGCGATGTAAGAAGCTTGATTTTGATACATAAAGTAGTGGAGAATCATTAGGAAGTGGAATAAATCTCATAGGAGTTAGGATGAAGAAGCTATCCCACTTTCAAATCAGGTGATCCCAGTTTTCCTGTTTGGGAATATGACAACTTCTTTGTCATTCTAATCAAACCAGGAAGAATCGCGATGTAAGAAGCTTGATTTTGATACATAAAGTAGTGGAGAATCATTAGGAAGTGGAATAAATCTCATAGGAGTTAGGATGAAGAAGCTATCCCACTTTCAAATCAGGTGATCCCAGTTTTCCTGTTTGGGAATATGACAACTTCTTTGTCATTCTAATCAAACCAGGAAGAATCGCGATGTAAGAAGCTTGATTTTGATACATAAAGTAGTGGAGAATCATTAGGAAGTGGAATAAATCTCATAGGAGTTAGGATGAAGAAGCTATCCCACTTTCAAATCAGGTGATCCCAGTTTTCCTGTTTGGGAATATGACAACTTCTTTGTCATTCTAATCAAACCAGGAAGAATCGCGATGTAAGAAGCTTGATTTTGATACATAAAGTAGTGGAGAATCATTAGGAAGTGGAATAAATCTCATAGGAGTTAGGATGAAGAAGCTATCCCACTTTCAAATCAGGTGATCCCAGTTTTCCTGTTTGGGAATATGACAACTTCTTTGTCATTCTAATCAAACCAGGAAGAATCGCGATGTAAGAAGCTTGATTTTGATACATAAAGTAGTGGAGAATCATTAGGAAGTGGAATAAATCTCATAGGAGTTAGGATGAAGAAGCTATCCCACTTTCAAATCAGGTGATCCCAGTTTTCCTGTTTGGGAATATGACAACTTCTTTGTCATTCTAATCAAACCAGGAAGAATCGCGATGTAAGAAGCTTGATTTTGATACATAAAGTAGTGGAGAATCATTAGGAAGTGGAATAAATCTCATAGGAGTTAGGATGAAGAAGCTATCCCACTTTCAAATCAGGTGATCCCAGTTTTCCTGTTTGGGAATATGACAACTTCTTTGTCATTCTAATCAAACCAGGAAGAATCGCGATGTAAGAAGCTTGATTTTGATACATAAAGTAGTGGAGAATCATTAGGAAGTGGAATAAATCTCATAGGAGTTAGGATGAAGAAGCTATCCCACTTTCAAATCAGGTGATCCCAGTTTTCCTGTTTGGGAATATGACAACTTCTTTGTCATTCTAATCAAACCAGGAAGAATCGCGATGTAAGAAGCTTGATTTTGATACATAAAGTAGTGGAGAATCATTAGGAAGTGGAATAAATCTCATAGGAGTTAGGATGAAGAAGCTATCCCACTTTCAAATCAGGTGATCCCAGTTTTCCTGTTTGGGAATATGACAACTTCTTTGTCATTCTAATCAAACCAGGAAGAATCGCGATGTAAGAAGCTTGATTTTGATACATAAAGTAGTGGAGAATCATTAGGAAGTGGAATAAATCTCATAGGAGTTAGGATGAAGAAGCTATCCCACTTTCAAATCAGGTGATCCCAGTTTTCCTGTTTGGGAATATGACAACTTCTTTGTCATTCTAATCAAACCAGGAAGAATCGCGATGTAAGAAGCTTGATTTTGATACATAAAGTAGTGGAGAATCATTAGGAAGTGGAATAAATCTCATAGGAGTTAGGATGAAGAAGCTATCCCACTTTCAAATCAGGTGATCCCAGTTTTCCTGTTTGGGAATATGACAACTTCTTTGTCATTCTAATCAAACCAGGAAGAATCGCGATGTAAGAAGCTTGATTTTGATACATAAAGTAGTGGAGAATCATTAGGAAGTGGAATAAATCTCATAGGAGTTAGGATGAAGAAGCTATCCCACTTTCAAATCAGGTGATCCCAGTTTTCCTGTTTGGGAATATGACAACTTCTTTGTCATTCTAATCAAACCAGGAAGAATCGCGATGTAAGAAGCTTGATTTTGATACATAAAGTAGTGGAGAATCATTAGGAAGTGGAATAAATCTCATAGGAGTTAGGATGAAGAAGCTATCCCACTTTCAAATCAGGTGATCCCAGTTTTCCTGTTTGGGAATATGACAACTTCTTTGTCATTCTAATCAAACCAGGAAGAATCGCGATGTAAGAAGCTTGATTTTGATACATAAAGTAGTGGAGAATCATTAGGAAGTGGAATAAATCTCATAGGAGTTAGGATGAAGAAGCTATCCCACTTTCAAATCAGGTGATCCCAGTTTTCCTGTTTGGGAATATGACAACTTCTTTGTCATTCTAATCAAACCAGGAAGAATCGCGATGTAAGAAGCTTGATTTTGATACATAAAGTAGTGGAGAATCATTAGGAAGTGGAATAAATCTCATAGGAGTTAGGATGAAGAAGCTATCCCACTTTCAAATCAGGTGATCCCAGTTTTCCTGTTTGGGAATATGACAACTTCTTTGTCATTCTAATCAAACCAGGAAGAATCGCGATGTAAGAAGCTTGATTTTGATACATAAAGTAGTGGAGAATCATTAGGAAGTGGAATAAATCTCATAGGAGTTAGGATGAAGAAGCTATCCCACTTTCAAATCAGGTGATCCCAGTTTTCCTGTTTGGGAATATGACAACTTCTTTGTCATTCTAATCAAACCAGGAAGAATCGCGATGTAAGAAGCTTGATTTTGATACATAAAGTAGTGGAGAATCATTAGGAAGTGGAATAAATCTCATAGGAGTTAGGATGAAGAAGCTATCCCACTTTCAAATCAGGTGATCCCAGTTTTCCTGTTTGGGAATATGACAACTTCTTTGTCATTCTAATCAAACCAGGAAGAATCGCGATGTAAGAAGCTTGATTTTGATACATAAAGTAGTGGAGAATCATTAGGAAGTGGAATAAATCTCATAGGAGTTAGGATGAAGAAGCTATCCCACTTTCAAATCAGGTGATCCCAGTTTTCCTGTTTGGGAATATGACAACTTCTTTGTCATTCTAATCAAACCAGGAAGAATCGCGATGTAAGAAGCTTGATTTTGATACATAAAGTAGTGGAGAATCATTAGGAAGTGGAATAAATCTCATAGGAGTTAGGATGAAGAAGCTATCCCACTTTCAAATCAGGTGATCCCAGTTTTCCTGTTTGGGAATATGACAACTTCTTTGTCATTCTAATCAAACCAGGAAGAATCGCGATGTAAGAAGCTTGATTTTGATACATAAAGTAGTGGAGAATCATTAGGAAGTGGAATAAATCTCATAGGAGTTAGGATGAAGAAGCTATCCCACTTTCAAATCAGGTGATCCCAGTTTTCCTGTTTGGGAATATGACAACTTCTTTGTCATTCTAATCAAACCAGGAAGAATCGCGATGTAAGAAGCTTGATTTTGATACATAAAGTAGTGGAGAATCATTAGGAAGTGGAATAAATCTCATAGGAGTTAGGATGAAGAAGCTATCCCACTTTCAAATCAGGTGATCCCAGTTTTCCTGTTTGGGAATATGACAACTTCTTTGTCATTCTAATCAAACCAGGAAGAATCGCGATGTAAGAAGCTTGATTTTGATACATAAAGTAGTGGAGAATCATTAGGAAGTGGAATAAATCTCATAGGAGTTAGGATGAAGAAGCTATCCCACTTTCAAATCAGGTGATCCCAGTTTTCCTGTTTGGGAATATGACAACTTCTTTGTCATTCTAATCAAACCAGGAAGAATCGCGATGTAAGAAGCTTGATTTTGATACATAAAGTAGTGGAGAATCATTAGGAAGTGGAATAAATCTCATAGGAGTTAGGATGAAGAAGCTATCCCACTTTCAAATCAGGTGATCCCAGTTTTCCTGTTTGGGAATATGACAACTTCTTTGTCATTCTAATCAAACCAGGAAGAATCGCGATGTAAGAAGCTTGATTTTGATACATAAAGTAGTGGAGAATCATTAGGAAGTGGAATAAATCTCATAGGAGTTAGGATGAAGAAGCTATCCCACTTTCAAATCAGGTGATCCCAGTTTTCCTGTTTGGGAATATGACAACTTCTTTGTCATTCTAATCAAACCAGGAAGAATCGCGATGTAAGAAGCTTGATTTTGATACATAAAGTAGTGGAGAATCATTAGGAAGTGGAATAAATCTCATAGGAGTTAGGATGAAGAAGCTATCCCACTTTCAAATCAGGTGATCCCAGTTTTCCTGTTTGGGAATATGACAACTTCTTTGTCATTCTAATCAAACCAGGAAGAATCGCGATGTAAGAAGCTTGATTTTGATACATAAAGTAGTGGAGAATCATTAGGAAGTGGAATAAATCTCATAGGAGTTAGGATGAAGAAGCTATCCCACTTTCAAATCAGGTGATCCCAGTTTTCCTGTTTGGGAATATGACAACTTCTTTGTCATTCTAATCAAACCAGGAAGAATCGCGATGTAAGAAGCTTGATTTTGATACATAAAGTAGTGGAGAATCATTAGGAAGTGGAATAAATCTCATAGGAGTTAGGATGAAGAAGCTATCCCACTTTCAAATCAGGTGATCCCAGTTTTCCTGTTTGGGAATATGACAACTTCTTTGTCATTCTAATCAAACCAGGAAGAATCGCGATGTAAGAAGCTTGATTTTGATACATAAAGTAGTGGAGAATCATTAGGAAGTGGAATAAATCTCATAGGAGTTAGGATGAAGAAGCTATCCCACTTTCAAATCAGGTGATCCCAGTTTTCCTGTTTGGGAATATGACAACTTCTTTGTCATTCTAATCAAACCAGGAAGAATCGCGATGTAAGAAGCTTGATTTTGATACATAAAGTAGTGGAGAATCATTAGGAAGTGGAATAAATCTCATAGGAGTTAGGATGAAGAAGCTATCCCACTTTCAAATCAGGTGATCCCAGTTTTCCTGTTTGGGAATATGACAACTTCTTTGTCATTCTAATCAAACCAGGAAGAATCGCGATGTAAGAAGCTTGATTTTGATACATAAAGTAGTGGAGAATCATTAGGAAGTGGAATAAATCTCATAGGAGTTAGGATGAAGAAGCTATCCCACTTTCAAATCAGGTGATCCCAGTTTTCCTGTTTGGGAATATGACAACTTCTTTGTCATTCTAATCAAACCAGGAAGAATCGCGATGTAAGAAGCTTGATTTTGATACATAAAGTAGTGGAGAATCATTAGGAAGTGGAATAAATCTCATAGGAGTTAGGATGAAGAAGCTATCCCACTTTCAAATCAGGTGATCCCAGTTTTCCTGTTTGGGAATATGACAACTTCTTTGTCATTCTAATCAAACCAGGAAGAATCGCGATGTAAGAAGCTTGATTTTGATACATAAAGTAGTGGAGAATCATTAGGAAGTGGAATAAATCTCATAGGAGTTAGGATGAAGAAGCTATCCCACTTTCAAATCAGGTGATCCCAGTTTTCCTGTTTGGGAATATGACAACTTCTTTGTCATTCTAATCAAACCAGGAAGAATCGCGATGTAAGAAGCTTGATTTTGATACATAAAGTAGTGGAGAATCATTAGGAAGTGGAATAAATCTCATAGGAGTTAGGATGAAGAAGCTATCCCACTTTCAAATCAGGTGATCCCAGTTTTCCTGTTTGGGAATATGACAACTTCTTTGTCATTCTAATCAAACCAGGAAGAATCGCGATGTAAGAAGCTTGATTTTGATACATAAAGTAGTGGAGAATCATTAGGAAGTGGAATAAATCTCATAGGAGTTAGGATGAAGAAGCTATCCCACTTTCAAATCAGGTGATCCCAGTTTTCCTGTTTGGGAATATGACAACTTCTTTGTCATTCTAATCAAACCAGGAAGAATCGCGATGTAAGAAGCTTGATTTTGATACATAAAGTAGTGGAGAATCATTAGGAAGTGGAATAAATCTCATAGGAGTTAGGATGAAGAAGCTATCCCACTTTCAAATCAGGTGATCCCAGTTTTCCTGTTTGGGAATATGACAACTTCTTTGTCATTCTAATCAAACCAGGAAGAATCGCGATGTAAGAAGCTTGATTTTGATACATAAAGTAGTGGAGAATCATTAGGAAGTGGAATAAATCTCATAGGAGTTAGGATGAAGAAGCTATCCCACTTTCAAATCAGGTGATCCCAGTTTTCCTGTTTGGGAATATGACAACTTCTTTGTCATTCTAATCAAACCAGGAAGAATCGCGATGTAAGAAGCTTGATTTTGATACATAAAGTAGTGGAGAATCATTAGGAAGTGGAATAAATCTCATAGGAGTTAGGATGAAGAAGCTATCCCACTTTCAAATCAGGTGATCCCAGTTTTCCTGTTTGGGAATATGACAACTTCTTTGTCATTCTAATCAAACCAGGAAGAATCGCGATGTAAGAAGCTTGATTTTGATACATAAAGTAGTGGAGAATCATTAGGAAGTGGAATAAATCTCATAGGAGTTAGGATGAAGAAGCTATCCCACTTTCAAATCAGGTGATCCCAGTTTTCCTGTTTGGGAATATGACAACTTCTTTGTCATTCTAATCAAACCAGGAAGAATCGCGATGTAAGAAGCTTGATTTTGATACATAAAGTAGTGGAGAATCATTAGGAAGTGGAATAAATCTCATAGGAGTTAGGATGAAGAAGCTATCCCACTTTCAAATCAGGTGATCCCAGTTTTCCTGTTTGGGAATATGACAACTTCTTTGTCATTCTAATCAAACCAGGAAGAATCGCGATGTAAGAAGCTTGATTTTGATACATAAAGTAGTGGAGAATCATTAGGAAGTGGAATAAATCTCATAGGAGTTAGGATGAAGAAGCTATCCCACTTTCAAATCAGGTGATCCCAGTTTTCCTGTTTGGGAATATGACAACTTCTTTGTCATTCTAATCAAACCAGGAAGAATCGCGATGTAAGAAGCTTGATTTTGATACATAAAGTAGTGGAGAATCATTAGGAAGTGGAATAAATCTCATAGGAGTTAGGATGAAGAAGCTATCCCACTTTCAAATCAGGTGATCCCAGTTTTCCTGTTTGGGAATATGACAACTTCTTTGTCATTCTAATCAAACCAGGAAGAATCGCGATGTAAGAAGCTTGATTTTGATACATAAAGTAGTGGAGAATCATTAGGAAGTGGAATAAATCTCATAGGAGTTAGGATGAAGAAGCTATCCCACTTTCAAATCAGGTGATCCCAGTTTTCCTGTTTGGGAATATGACAACTTCTTTGTCATTCTAATCAAACCAGGAAGAATCGCGATGTAAGAAGCTTGATTTTGATACATAAAGTAGTGGAGAATCATTAGGAAGTGGAATAAATCTCATAGGAGTTAGGATGAAGAAGCTATCCCACTTTCAAATCAGGTGATCCCAGTTTTCCTGTTTGGGAATATGACAACTTCTTTGTCATTCTAATCAAACCAGGAAGAATCGCGATGTAAGAAGCTTGATTTTGATACATAAAGTAGTGGAGAATCATTAGGAAGTGGAATAAATCTCATAGGAGTTAGGATGAAGAAGCTATCCCACTTTCAAATCAGGTGATCCCAGTTTTCCTGTTTGGGAATATGACAACTTCTTTGTCATTCTAATCAAACCAGGAAGAATCGCGATGTAAGAAGCTTGATTTTGATACATAAAGTAGTGGAGAATCATTAGGAAGTGGAATAAATCTCATAGGAGTTAGGATGAAGAAGCTATCCCACTTTCAAATCAGGTGATCCCAGTTTTCCTGTTTGGGAATATGACAACTTCTTTGTCATTCTAATCAAACCAGGAAGAATCGCGATGTAAGAAGCTTGATTTTGATACATAAAGTAGTGGAGAATCATTAGGAAGTGGAATAAATCTCATAGGAGTTAGGATGAAGAAGCTATCCCACTTTCAAATCAGGTGATCCCAGTTTTCCTGTTTGGGAATATGACAACTTCTTTGTCATTCTAATCAAACCAGGAAGAATCGCGATGTAAGAAGCTTGATTTTGATACATAAAGTAGTGGAGAATCATTAGGAAGTGGAATAAATCTCATAGGAGTTAGGATGAAGAAGCTATCCCACTTTCAAATCAGGTGATCCCAGTTTTCCTGTTTGGGAATATGACAACTTCTTTGTCATTCTAATCAAACCAGGAAGAATCGCGATGTAAGAAGCTTGATTTTGATACATAAAGTAGTGGAGAATCATTAGGAAGTGGAATAAATCTCATAGGAGTTAGGATGAAGAAGCTATCCCACTTTCAAATCAGGTGATCCCAGTTTTCCTGTTTGGGAATATGACAACTTCTTTGTCATTCTAATCAAACCAGGAAGAATCGCGATGTAAGAAGCTTGATTTTGATACATAAAGTAGTGGAGAATCATTAGGAAGTGGAATAAATCTCATAGGAGTTAGGATGAAGAAGCTATCCCACTTTCAAATCAGGTGATCCCAGTTTTCCTGTTTGGGAATATGACAACTTCTTTGTCATTCTAATCAAACCAGGAAGAATCGCGATGTAAGAAGCTTGATTTTGATACATAAAGTAGTGGAGAATCATTAGGAAGTGGAATAAATCTCATAGGAGTTAGGATGAAGAAGCTATCCCACTTTCAAATCAGGTGATCCCAGTTTTCCTGTTTGGGAATATGACAACTTCTTTGTCATTCTAATCAAACCAGGAAGAATCGCGATGTAAGAAGCTTGATTTTGATACATAAAGTAGTGGAGAATCATTAGGAAGTGGAATAAATCTCATAGGAGTTAGGATGAAGAAGCTATCCCACTTTCAAATCAGGTGATCCCAGTTTTCCTGTTTGGGAATATGACAACTTCTTTGTCATTCTAATCAAACCAGGAAGAATCGCGATGTAAGAAGCTTGATTTTGATACATAAAGTAGTGGAGAATCATTAGGAAGTGGAATAAATCTCATAGGAGTTAGGATGAAGAAGCTATCCCACTTTCAAATCAGGTGATCCCAGTTTTCCTGTTTGGGAATATGACAACTTCTTTGTCATTCTAATCAAACCAGGAAGAATCGCGATGTAAGAAGCTTGATTTTGATACATAAAGTAGTGGAGAATCATTAGGAAGTGGAATAAATCTCATAGGAGTTAGGATGAAGAAGCTATCCCACTTTCAAATCAGGTGATCCCAGTTTTCCTGTTTGGGAATATGACAACTTCTTTGTCATTCTAATCAAACCAGGAAGAATCGCGATGTAAGAAGCTTGATTTTGATACATAAAGTAGTGGAGAATCATTAGGAAGTGGAATAAATCTCATAGGAGTTAGGATGAAGAAGCTATCCCACTTTCAAATCAGGTGATCCCAGTTTTCCTGTTTGGGAATATGACAACTTCTTTGTCATTCTAATCAAACCAGGAAGAATCGCGATGTAAGAAGCTTGATTTTGATACATAAAGTAGTGGAGAATCATTAGGAAGTGGAATAAATCTCATAGGAGTTAGGATGAAGAAGCTATCCCACTTTCAAATCAGGTGATCCCAGTTTTCCTGTTTGGGAATATGACAACTTCTTTGTCATTCTAATCAAACCAGGAAGAATCGCGATGTAAGAAGCTTGATTTTGATACATAAAGTAGTGGAGAATCATTAGGAAGTGGAATAAATCTCATAGGAGTTAGGATGAAGAAGCTATCCCACTTTCAAATCAGGTGATCCCAGTTTTCCTGTTTGGGAATATGACAACTTCTTTGTCATTCTAATCAAACCAGGAAGAATCGCGATGTAAGAAGCTTGATTTTGATACATAAAGTAGTGGAGAATCATTAGGAAGTGGAATAAATCTCATAGGAGTTAGGATGAAGAAGCTATCCCACTTTCAAATCAGGTGATCCCAGTTTTCCTGTTTGGGAATATGACAACTTCTTTGTCATTCTAATCAAACCAGGAAGAATCGCGATGTAAGAAGCTTGATTTTGATACATAAAGTAGTGGAGAATCATTAGGAAGTGGAATAAATCTCATAGGAGTTAGGATGAAGAAGCTATCCCACTTTCAAATCAGGTGATCCCAGTTTTCCTGTTTGGGAATATGACAACTTCTTTGTCATTCTAATCAAACCAGGAAGAATCGCGATGTAAGAAGCTTGATTTTGATACATAAAGTAGTGGAGAATCATTAGGAAGTGGAATAAATCTCATAGGAGTTAGGATGAAGAAGCTATCCCACTTTCAAATCAGGTGATCCCAGTTTTCCTGTTTGGGAATATGACAACTTCTTTGTCATTCTAATCAAACCAGGAAGAATCGCGATGTAAGAAGCTTGATTTTGATACATAAAGTAGTGGAGAATCATTAGGAAGTGGAATAAATCTCATAGGAGTTAGGATGAAGAAGCTATCCCACTTTCAAATCAGGTGATCCCAGTTTTCCTGTTTGGGAATATGACAACTTCTTTGTCATTCTAATCAAACCAGGAAGAATCGCGATGTAAGAAGCTTGATTTTGATACATAAAGTAGTGGAGAATCATTAGGAAGTGGAATAAATCTCATAGGAGTTAGGATGAAGAAGCTATCCCACTTTCAAATCAGGTGATCCCAGTTTTCCTGTTTGGGAATATGACAACTTCTTTGTCATTCTAATCAAACCAGGAAGAATCGCGATGTAAGAAGCTTGATTTTGATACATAAAGTAGTGGAGAATCATTAGGAAGTGGAATAAATCTCATAGGAGTTAGGATGAAGAAGCTATCCCACTTTCAAATCAGGTGATCCCAGTTTTCCTGTTTGGGAATATGACAACTTCTTTGTCATTCTAATCAAACCAGGAAGAATCGCGATGTAAGAAGCTTGATTTTGATACATAAAGTAGTGGAGAATCATTAGGAAGTGGAATAAATCTCATAGGAGTTAGGATGAAGAAGCTATCCCACTTTCAAATCAGGTGATCCCAGTTTTCCTGTTTGGGAATATGACAACTTCTTTGTCATTCTAATCAAACCAGGAAGAATCGCGATGTAAGAAGCTTGATTTTGATACATAAAGTAGTGGAGAATCATTAGGAAGTGGAATAAATCTCATAGGAGTTAGGATGAAGAAGCTATCCCACTTTCAAATCAGGTGATCCCAGTTTTCCTGTTTGGGAATATGACAACTTCTTTGTCATTCTAATCAAACCAGGAAGAATCGCGATGTAAGAAGCTTGATTTTGATACATAAAGTAGTGGAGAATCATTAGGAAGTGGAATAAATCTCATAGGAGTTAGGATGAAGAAGCTATCCCACTTTCAAATCAGGTGATCCCAGTTTTCCTGTTTGGGAATATGACAACTTCTTTGTCATTCTAATCAAACCAGGAAGAATCGCGATGTAAGAAGCTTGATTTTGATACATAAAGTAGTGGAGAATCATTAGGAAGTGGAATAAATCTCATAGGAGTTAGGATGAAGAAGCTATCCCACTTTCAAATCAGGTGATCCCAGTTTTCCTGTTTGGGAATATGACAACTTCTTTGTCATTCTAATCAAACCAGGAAGAATCGCGATGTAAGAAGCTTGATTTTGATACATAAAGTAGTGGAGAATCATTAGGAAGTGGAATAAATCTCATAGGAGTTAGGATGAAGAAGCTATCCCACTTTCAAATCAGGTGATCCCAGTTTTCCTGTTTGGGAATATGACAACTTCTTTGTCATTCTAATCAAACCAGGAAGAATCGCGATGTAAGAAGCTTGATTTTGATACATAAAGTAGTGGAGAATCATTAGGAAGTGGAATAAATCTCATAGGAGTTAGGATGAAGAAGCTATCCCACTTTCAAATCAGGTGATCCCAGTTTTCCTGTTTGGGAATATGACAACTTCTTTGTCATTCTAATCAAACCAGGAAGAATCGCGATGTAAGAAGCTTGATTTTGATACATAAAGTAGTGGAGAATCATTAGGAAGTGGAATAAATCTCATAGGAGTTAGGATGAAGAAGCTATCCCACTTTCAAATCAGGTGATCCCAGTTTTCCTGTTTGGGAATATGACAACTTCTTTGTCATTCTAATCAAACCAGGAAGAATCGCGATGTAAGAAGCTTGATTTTGATACATAAAGTAGTGGAGAATCATTAGGAAGTGGAATAAATCTCATAGGAGTTAGGATGAAGAAGCTATCCCACTTTCAAATCAGGTGATCCCAGTTTTCCTGTTTGGGAATATGACAACTTCTTTGTCATTCTAATCAAACCAGGAAGAATCGCGATGTAAGAAGCTTGATTTTGATACATAAAGTAGTGGAGAATCATTAGGAAGTGGAATAAATCTCATAGGAGTTAGGATGAAGAAGCTATCCCACTTTCAAATCAGGTGATCCCAGTTTTCCTGTTTGGGAATATGACAACTTCTTTGTCATTCTAATCAAACCAGGAAGAATCGCGATGTAAGAAGCTTGATTTTGATACATAAAGTAGTGGAGAATCATTAGGAAGTGGAATAAATCTCATAGGAGTTAGGATGAAGAAGCTATCCCACTTTCAAATCAGGTGATCCCAGTTTTCCTGTTTGGGAATATGACAACTTCTTTGTCATTCTAATCAAACCAGGAAGAATCGCGATGTAAGAAGCTTGATTTTGATACATAAAGTAGTGGAGAATCATTAGGAAGTGGAATAAATCTCATAGGAGTTAGGATGAAGAAGCTATCCCACTTTCAAATCAGGTGATCCCAGTTTTCCTGTTTGGGAATATGACAACTTCTTTGTCATTCTAATCAAACCAGGAAGAATCGCGATGTAAGAAGCTTGATTTTGATACATAAAGTAGTGGAGAATCATTAGGAAGTGGAATAAATCTCATAGGAGTTAGGATGAAGAAGCTATCCCACTTTCAAATCAGGTGATCCCAGTTTTCCTGTTTGGGAATATGACAACTTCTTTGTCATTCTAATCAAACCAGGAAGAATCGCGATGTAAGAAGCTTGATTTTGATACATAAAGTAGTGGAGAATCATTAGGAAGTGGAATAAATCTCATAGGAGTTAGGATGAAGAAGCTATCCCACTTTCAAATCAGGTGATCCCAGTTTTCCTGTTTGGGAATATGACAACTTCTTTGTCATTCTAATCAAACCAGGAAGAATCGCGATGTAAGAAGCTTGATTTTGATACATAAAGTAGTGGAGAATCATTAGGAAGTGGAATAAATCTCATAGGAGTTAGGATGAAGAAGCTATCCCACTTTCAAATCAGGTGATCCCAGTTTTCCTGTTTGGGAATATGACAACTTCTTTGTCATTCTAATCAAACCAGGAAGAATCGCGATGTAAGAAGCTTGATTTTGATACATAAAGTAGTGGAGAATCATTAGGAAGTGGAATAAATCTCATAGGAGTTAGGATGAAGAAGCTATCCCACTTTCAAATCAGGTGATCCCAGTTTTCCTGTTTGGGAATATGACAACTTCTTTGTCATTCTAATCAAACCAGGAAGAATCGCGATGTAAGAAGCTTGATTTTGATACATAAAGTAGTGGAGAATCATTAGGAAGTGGAATAAATCTCATAGGAGTTAGGATGAAGAAGCTATCCCACTTTCAAATCAGGTGATCCCAGTTTTCCTGTTTGGGAATATGACAACTTCTTTGTCATTCTAATCAAACCAGGAAGAATCGCGATGTAAGAAGCTTGATTTTGATACATAAAGTAGTGGAGAATCATTAGGAAGTGGAATAAATCTCATAGGAGTTAGGATGAAGAAGCTATCCCACTTTCAAATCAGGTGATCCCAGTTTTCCTGTTTGGGAATATGACAACTTCTTTGTCATTCTAATCAAACCAGGAAGAATCGCGATGTAAGAAGCTTGATTTTGATACATAAAGTAGTGGAGAATCATTAGGAAGTGGAATAAATCTCATAGGAGTTAGGATGAAGAAGCTATCCCACTTTCAAATCAGGTGATCCCAGTTTTCCTGTTTGGGAATATGACAACTTCTTTGTCATTCTAATCAAACCAGGAAGAATCGCGATGTAAGAAGCTTGATTTTGATACATAAAGTAGTGGAGAATCATTAGGAAGTGGAATAAATCTCATAGGAGTTAGGATGAAGAAGCTATCCCACTTTCAAATCAGGTGATCCCAGTTTTCCTGTTTGGGAATATGACAACTTCTTTGTCATTCTAATCAAACCAGGAAGAATCGCGATGTAAGAAGCTTGATTTTGATACATAAAGTAGTGGAGAATCATTAGGAAGTGGAATAAATCTCATAGGAGTTAGGATGAAGAAGCTATCCCACTTTCAAATCAGGTGATCCCAGTTTTCCTGTTTGGGAATATGACAACTTCTTTGTCATTCTAATCAAACCAGGAAGAATCGCGATGTAAGAAGCTTGATTTTGATACATAAAGTAGTGGAGAATCATTAGGAAGTGGAATAAATCTCATAGGAGTTAGGATGAAGAAGCTATCCCACTTTCAAATCAGGTGATCCCAGTTTTCCTGTTTGGGAATATGACAACTTCTTTGTCATTCTAATCAAACCAGGAAGAATCGCGATGTAAGAAGCTTGATTTTGATACATAAAGTAGTGGAGAATCATTAGGAAGTGGAATAAATCTCATAGGAGTTAGGATGAAGAAGCTATCCCACTTTCAAATCAGGTGATCCCAGTTTTCCTGTTTGGGAATATGACAACTTCTTTGTCATTCTAATCAAACCAGGAAGAATCGCGATGTAAGAAGCTTGATTTTGATACATAAAGTAGTGGAGAATCATTAGGAAGTGGAATAAATCTCATAGGAGTTAGGATGAAGAAGCTATCCCACTTTCAAATCAGGTGATCCCAGTTTTCCTGTTTGGGAATATGACAACTTCTTTGTCATTCTAATCAAACCAGGAAGAATCGCGATGTAAGAAGCTTGATTTTGATACATAAAGTAGTGGAGAATCATTAGGAAGTGGAATAAATCTCATAGGAGTTAGGATGAAGAAGCTATCCCACTTTCAAATCAGGTGATCCCAGTTTTCCTGTTTGGGAATATGACAACTTCTTTGTCATTCTAATCAAACCAGGAAGAATCGCGATGTAAGAAGCTTGATTTTGATACATAAAGTAGTGGAGAATCATTAGGAAGTGGAATAAATCTCATAGGAGTTAGGATGAAGAAGCTATCCCACTTTCAAATCAGGTGATCCCAGTTTTCCTGTTTGGGAATATGACAACTTCTTTGTCATTCTAATCAAACCAGGAAGAATCGCGATGTAAGAAGCTTGATTTTGATACATAAAGTAGTGGAGAATCATTAGGAAGTGGAATAAATCTCATAGGAGTTAGGATGAAGAAGCTATCCCACTTTCAAATCAGGTGATCCCAGTTTTCCTGTTTGGGAATATGACAACTTCTTTGTCATTCTAATCAAACCAGGAAGAATCGCGATGTAAGAAGCTTGATTTTGATACATAAAGTAGTGGAGAATCATTAGGAAGTGGAATAAATCTCATAGGAGTTAGGATGAAGAAGCTATCCCACTTTCAAATCAGGTGATCCCAGTTTTCCTGTTTGGGAATATGACAACTTCTTTGTCATTCTAATCAAACCAGGAAGAATCGCGATGTAAGAAGCTTGATTTTGATACATAAAGTAGTGGAGAATCATTAGGAAGTGGAATAAATCTCATAGGAGTTAGGATGAAGAAGCTATCCCACTTTCAAATCAGGTGATCCCAGTTTTCCTGTTTGGGAATATGACAACTTCTTTGTCATTCTAATCAAACCAGGAAGAATCGCGATGTAAGAAGCTTGATTTTGATACATAAAGTAGTGGAGAATCATTAGGAAGTGGA
This sequence comes from Brassica napus, assembly GCF_020379485.1. Classification (NCBI taxonomy): domain Eukaryota; kingdom Viridiplantae; phylum Streptophyta; class Magnoliopsida; order Brassicales; family Brassicaceae; genus Brassica; species Brassica napus. Next base: position 81,248 of record NW_026016731.1, on the reverse strand, counting down.
ATAAATCTCATAGGAGTTAGGATGAAGAAGCTATCCCACTTTCAAATCAGGTGATCCCAGTTTTCCTGTTTGGGAATATGACAACTTCTTTGTCATTCTAATCAAACCAGGAAGAATCGCGATGTAAGAAGCTTGATTTTGATACATAAAGTAGTGGAGAATCATTAGGAAGTGGAATAAATCTCATAGGAGTTAGGATGAAGAAGCTATCCCACTTTCAAATCAGGTGATCCCAGTTTTCCTGTTTGGGAATATGACAACTTCTTTGTCATTCTAATCAAACCAGGAAGAATCGCGATGTAAGAAGCTTGATTTTGATACATAAAGTAGTGGAGAATCATTAGGAAGTGGAATAAATCTCATAGGAGTTAGGATGAAGAAGCTATCCCACTTTCAAATCAGGTGATCCCAGTTTTCCTGTTTGGGAATATGACAACTTCTTTGTCATTCTAATCAAACCAGGAAGAATCGCGATGTAAGAAGCTTGATTTTGATACATAAAGTAGTGGAGAATCATTAGGAAGTGGAATAAATCTCATAGGAGTTAGGATGAAGAAGCTATCCCACTTTCAAATCAGGTGATCCCAGTTTTCCTGTTTGGGAATATGACAACTTCTTTGTCATTCTAATCAAACCAGGAAGAATCGCGATGTAAGAAGCTTGATTTTGATACATAAAGTAGTGGAGAATCATTAGGAAGTGGAATAAATCTCATAGGAGTTAGGATGAAGAAGCTATCCCACTTTCAAATCAGGTGATCCCAGTTTTCCTGTTTGGGAATATGACAACTTCTTTGTCATTCTAATCAAACCAGGAAGAATCGCGATGTAAGAAGCTTGATTTTGATACATAAAGTAGTGGAGAATCATTAGGAAGTGGAATAAATCTCATAGGAGTTAGGATGAAGAAGCTATCCCACTTTCAAATCAGGTGATCCCAGTTTTCCTGTTTGGGAATATGACAACTTCTTTGTCATTCTAATCAAACCAGGAAGAATCGCGATGTAAGAAGCTTGATTTTGATACATAAAGTAGTGGAGAATCATTAGGAAGTGGAATAAATCTCATAGGAGTTAGGATGAAGAAGCTATCCCACTTTCAAATCAGGTGATCCCAGTTTTCCTGTTTGGGAATATGACAACTTCTTTGTCATTCTAATCAAACCAGGAAGAATCGCGATGTAAGAAGCTTGATTTTGATACATAAAGTAGTGGAGAATCATTAGGAAGTGGAATAAATCTCATAGGAGTTAGGATGAAGAAGCTATCCCACTTTCAAATCAGGTGATCCCAGTTTTCCTGTTTGGGAATATGACAACTTCTTTGTCATTCTAATCAAACCAGGAAGAATCGCGATGTAAGAAGCTTGATTTTGATACATAAAGTAGTGGAGAATCATTAGGAAGTGGAATAAATCTCATAGGAGTTAGGATGAAGAAGCTATCCCACTTTCAAATCAGGTGATCCCAGTTTTCCTGTTTGGGAATATGACAACTTCTTTGTCATTCTAATCAAACCAGGAAGAATCGCGATGTAAGAAGCTTGATTTTGATACATAAAGTAGTGGAGAATCATTAGGAAGTGGAATAAATCTCATAGGAGTTAGGATGAAGAAGCTATCCCACTTTCAAATCAGGTGATCCCAGTTTTCCTGTTTGGGAATATGACAACTTCTTTGTCATTCTAATCAAACCAGGAAGAATCGCGATGTAAGAAGCTTGATTTTGATACATAAAGTAGTGGAGAATCATTAGGAAGTGGAATAAATCTCATAGGAGTTAGGATGAAGAAGCTATCCCACTTTCAAATCAGGTGATCCCAGTTTTCCTGTTTGGGAATATGACAACTTCTTTGTCATTCTAATCAAACCAGGAAGAATCGCGATGTAAGAAGCTTGATTTTGATACATAAAGTAGTGGAGAATCATTAGGAAGTGGAATAAATCTCATAGGAGTTAGGATGAAGAAGCTATCCCACTTTCAAATCAGGTGATCCCAGTTTTCCTGTTTGGGAATATGACAACTTCTTTGTCATTCTAATCAAACCAGGAAGAATCGCGATGTAAGAAGCTTGATTTTGATACATAAAGTAGTGGAGAATCATTAGGAAGTGGAATAAATCTCATAGGAGTTAGGATGAAGAAGCTATCCCACTTTCAAATCAGGTGATCCCAGTTTTCCTGTTTGGGAATATGACAACTTCTTTGTCATTCTAATCAAACCAGGAAGAATCGCGATGTAAGAAGCTTGATTTTGATACATAAAGTAGTGGAGAATCATTAGGAAGTGGAATAAATCTCATAGGAGTTAGGATGAAGAAGCTATCCCACTTTCAAATCAGGTGATCCCAGTTTTCCTGTTTGGGAATATGACAACTTCTTTGTCATTCTAATCAAACCAGGAAGAATCGCGATGTAAGAAGCTTGATTTTGATACATAAAGTAGTGGAGAATCATTAGGAAGTGGAATAAATCTCATAGGAGTTAGGATGAAGAAGCTATCCCACTTTCAAATCAGGTGATCCCAGTTTTCCTGTTTGGGAATATGACAACTTCTTTGTCATTCTAATCAAACCAGGAAGAATCGCGATGTAAGAAGCTTGATTTTGATACATAAAGTAGTGGAGAATCATTAGGAAGTGGAATAAATCTCATAGGAGTTAGGATGAAGAAGCTATCCCACTTTCAAATCAGGTGATCCCAGTTTTCCTGTTTGGGAATATGACAACTTCTTTGTCATTCTAATCAAACCAGGAAGAATCGCGATGTAAGAAGCTTGATTTTGATACATAAAGTAGTGGAGAATCATTAGGAAGTGGAATAAATCTCATAGGAGTTAGGATGAAGAAGCTATCCCACTTTCAAATCAGGTGATCCCAGTTTTCCTGTTTGGGAATATGACAACTTCTTTGTCATTCTAATCAAACCAGGAAGAATCGCGATGTAAGAAGCTTGATTTTGATACATAAAGTAGTGGAGAATCATTAGGAAGTGGAATAAATCTCATAGGAGTTAGGATGAAGAAGCTATCCCACTTTCAAATCAGGTGATCCCAGTTTTCCTGTTTGGGAATATGACAACTTCTTTGTCATTCTAATCAAACCAGGAAGAATCGCGATGTAAGAAGCTTGATTTTGATACATAAAGTAGTGGAGAATCATTAGGAAGTGGAATAAATCTCATAGGAGTTAGGATGAAGAAGCTATCCCACTTTCAAATCAGGTGATCCCAGTTTTCCTGTTTGGGAATATGACAACTTCTTTGTCATTCTAATCAAACCAGGAAGAATCGCGATGTAAGAAGCTTGATTTTGATACATAAAGTAGTGGAGAATCATTAGGAAGTGGAATAAATCTCATAGGAGTTAGGATGAAGAAGCTATCCCACTTTCAAATCAGGTGATCCCAGTTTTCCTGTTTGGGAATATGACAACTTCTTTGTCATTCTAATCAAACCAGGAAGAATCGCGATGTAAGAAGCTTGATTTTGATACATAAAGTAGTGGAGAATCATTAGGAAGTGGAATAAATCTCATAGGAGTTAGGATGAAGAAGCTATCCCACTTTCAAATCAGGTGATCCCAGTTTTCCTGTTTGGGAATATGACAACTTCTTTGTCATTCTAATCAAACCAGGAAGAATCGCGATGTAAGAAGCTTGATTTTGATACATAAAGTAGTGGAGAATCATTAGGAAGTGGAATAAATCTCATAGGAGTTAGGATGAAGAAGCTATCCCACTTTCAAATCAGGTGATCCCAGTTTTCCTGTTTGGGAATATGACAACTTCTTTGTCATTCTAATCAAACCAGGAAGAATCGCGATGTAAGAAGCTTGATTTTGATACATAAAGTAGTGGAGAATCATTAGGAAGTGGAATAAATCTCATAGGAGTTAGGATGAAGAAGCTATCCCACTTTCAAATCAGGTGATCCCAGTTTTCCTGTTTGGGAATATGACAACTTCTTTGTCATTCTAATCAAACCAGGAAGAATCGCGATGTAAGAAGCTTGATTTTGATACATAAAGTAGTGGAGAATCATTAGGAAGTGGAATAAATCTCATAGGAGTTAGGATGAAGAAGCTATCCCACTTTCAAATCAGGTGATCCCAGTTTTCCTGTTTGGGAATATGACAACTTCTTTGTCATTCTAATCAAACCAGGAAGAATCGCGATGTAAGAAGCTTGATTTTGATACATAAAGTAGTGGAGAATCATTAGGAAGTGGAATAAATCTCATAGGAGTTAGGATGAAGAAGCTATCCCACTTTCAAATCAGGTGATCCCAGTTTTCCTGTTTGGGAATATGACAACTTCTTTGTCATTCTAATCAAACCAGGAAGAATCGCGATGTAAGAAGCTTGATTTTGATACATAAAGTAGTGGAGAATCATTAGGAAGTGGAATAAATCTCATAGGAGTTAGGATGAAGAAGCTATCCCACTTTCAAATCAGGTGATCCCAGTTTTCCTGTTTGGGAATATGACAACTTCTTTGTCATTCTAATCAAACCAGGAAGAATCGCGATGTAAGAAGCTTGATTTTGATACATAAAGTAGTGGAGAATCATTAGGAAGTGGAATAAATCTCATAGGAGTTAGGATGAAGAAGCTATCCCACTTTCAAATCAGGTGATCCCAGTTTTCCTGTTTGGGAATATGACAACTTCTTTGTCATTCTAATCAAACCAGGAAGAATCGCGATGTAAGAAGCTTGATTTTGATACATAAAGTAGTGGAGAATCATTAGGAAGTGGAATAAATCTCATAGGAGTTAGGATGAAGAAGCTATCCCACTTTCAAATCAGGTGATCCCAGTTTTCCTGTTTGGGAATATGACAACTTCTTTGTCATTCTAATCAAACCAGGAAGAATCGCGATGTAAGAAGCTTGATTTTGATACATAAAGTAGTGGAGAATCATTAGGAAGTGGAATAAATCTCATAGGAGTTAGGATGAAGAAGCTATCCCACTTTCAAATCAGGTGATCCCAGTTTTCCTGTTTGGGAATATGACAACTTCTTTGTCATTCTAATCAAACCAGGAAGAATCGCGATGTAAGAAGCTTGATTTTGATACATAAAGTAGTGGAGAATCATTAGGAAGTGGAATAAATCTCATAGGAGTTAGGATGAAGAAGCTATCCCACTTTCAAATCAGGTGATCCCAGTTTTCCTGTTTGGGAATATGACAACTTCTTTGTCATTCTAATCAAACCAGGAAGAATCGCGATGTAAGAAGCTTGATTTTGATACATAAAGTAGTGGAGAATCATTAGGAAGTGGAATAAATCTCATAGGAGTTAGGATGAAGAAGCTATCCCACTTTCAAATCAGGTGATCCCAGTTTTCCTGTTTGGGAATATGACAACTTCTTTGTCATTCTAATCAAACCAGGAAGAATCGCGATGTAAGAAGCTTGATTTTGATACATAAAGTAGTGGAGAATCATTAGGAAGTGGAATAAATCTCATAGGAGTTAGGATGAAGAAGCTATCCCACTTTCAAATCAGGTGATCCCAGTTTTCCTGTTTGGGAATATGACAACTTCTTTGTCATTCTAATCAAACCAGGAAGAATCGCGATGTAAGAAGCTTGATTTTGATACATAAAGTAGTGGAGAATCATTAGGAAGTGGAATAAATCTCATAGGAGTTAGGATGAAGAAGCTATCCCACTTTCAAATCAGGTGATCCCAGTTTTCCTGTTTGGGAATATGACAACTTCTTTGTCATTCTAATCAAACCAGGAAGAATCGCGATGTAAGAAGCTTGATTTTGATACATAAAGTAGTGGAGAATCATTAGGAAGTGGAATAAATCTCATAGGAGTTAGGATGAAGAAGCTATCCCACTTTCAAATCAGGTGATCCCAGTTTTCCTGTTTGGGAATATGACAACTTCTTTGTCATTCTAATCAAACCAGGAAGAATCGCGATGTAAGAAGCTTGATTTTGATACATAAAGTAGTGGAGAATCATTAGGAAGTGGAATAAATCTCATAGGAGTTAGGATGAAGAAGCTATCCCACTTTCAAATCAGGTGATCCCAGTTTTCCTGTTTGGGAATATGACAACTTCTTTGTCATTCTAATCAAACCAGGAAGAATCGCGATGTAAGAAGCTTGATTTTGATACATAAAGTAGTGGAGAATCATTAGGAAGTGGAATAAATCTCATAGGAGTTAGGATGAAGAAGCTATCCCACTTTCAAATCAGGTGATCCCAGTTTTCCTGTTTGGGAATATGACAACTTCTTTGTCATTCTAATCAAACCAGGAAGAATCGCGATGTAAGAAGCTTGATTTTGATACATAAAGTAGTGGAGAATCATTAGGAAGTGGAATAAATCTCATAGGAGTTAGGATGAAGAAGCTATCCCACTTTCAAATCAGGTGATCCCAGTTTTCCTGTTTGGGAATATGACAACTTCTTTGTCATTCTAATCAAACCAGGAAGAATCGCGATGTAAGAAGCTTGATTTTGATACATAAAGTAGTGGAGAATCATTAGGAAGTGGAATAAATCTCATAGGAGTTAGGATGAAGAAGCTATCCCACTTTCAAATCAGGTGATCCCAGTTTTCCTGTTTGGGAATATGACAACTTCTTTGTCATTCTAATCAAACCAGGAAGAATCGCGATGTAAGAAGCTTGATTTTGATACATAAAGTAGTGGAGAATCATTAGGAAGTGGAATAAATCTCATAGGAGTTAGGATGAAGAAGCTATCCCACTTTCAAATCAGGTGATCCCAGTTTTCCTGTTTGGGAATATGACAACTTCTTTGTCATTCTAATCAAACCAGGAAGAATCGCGATGTAAGAAGCTTGATTTTGATACATAAAGTAGTGGAGAATCATTAGGAAGTGGAATAAATCTCATAGGAGTTAGGATGAAGAAGCTATCCCACTTTCAAATCAGGTGATCCCAGTTTTCCTGTTTGGGAATATGACAACTTCTTTGTCATTCTAATCAAACCAGGAAGAATCGCGATGTAAGAAGCTTGATTTTGATACATAAAGTAGTGGAGAATCATTAGGAAGTGGAATAAATCTCATAGGAGTTAGGATGAAGAAGCTATCCCACTTTCAAATCAGGTGATCCCAGTTTTCCTGTTTGGGAATATGACAACTTCTTTGTCATTCTAATCAAACCAGGAAGAATCGCGATGTAAGAAGCTTGATTTTGATACATAAAGTAGTGGAGAATCATTAGGAAGTGGAATAAATCTCATAGGAGTTAGGATGAAGAAGCTATCCCACTTTCAAATCAGGTGATCCCAGTTTTCCTGTTTGGGAATATGACAACTTCTTTGTCATTCTAATCAAACCAGGAAGAATCGCGATGTAAGAAGCTTGATTTTGATACATAAAGTAGTGGAGAATCATTAGGAAGTGGAATAAATCTCATAGGAGTTAGGATGAAGAAGCTATCCCACTTTCAAATCAGGTGATCCCAGTTTTCCTGTTTGGGAATATGACAACTTCTTTGTCATTCTAATCAAACCAGGAAGAATCGCGATGTAAGAAGCTTGATTTTGATACATAAAGTAGTGGAGAATCATTAGGAAGTGGAATAAATCTCATAGGAGTTAGGATGAAGAAGCTATCCCACTTTCAAATCAGGTGATCCCAGTTTTCCTGTTTGGGAATATGACAACTTCTTTGTCATTCTAATCAAACCAGGAAGAATCGCGATGTAAGAAGCTTGATTTTGATACATAAAGTAGTGGAGAATCATTAGGAAGTGGAATAAATCTCATAGGAGTTAGGATGAAGAAGCTATCCCACTTTCAAATCAGGTGATCCCAGTTTTCCTGTTTGGGAATATGACAACTTCTTTGTCATTCTAATCAAACCAGGAAGAATCGCGATGTAAGAAGCTTGATTTTGATACATAAAGTAGTGGAGAATCATTAGGAAGTGGAATAAATCTCATAGGAGTTAGGATGAAGAAGCTATCCCACTTTCAAATCAGGTGATCCCAGTTTTCCTGTTTGGGAATATGACAACTTCTTTGTCATTCTAATCAAACCAGGAAGAATCGCGATGTAAGAAGCTTGATTTTGATACATAAAGTAGTGGAGAATCATTAGGAAGTGGAATAAATCTCATAGGAGTTAGGATGAAGAAGCTATCCCACTTTCAAATCAGGTGATCCCAGTTTTCCTGTTTGGGAATATGACAACTTCTTTGTCATTCTAATCAAACCAGGAAGAATCGCGATGTAAGAAGCTTGATTTTGATACATAAAGTAGTGGAGAATCATTAGGAAGTGGAATAAATCTCATAGGAGTTAGGATGAAGAAGCTATCCCACTTTCAAATCAGGTGATCCCAGTTTTCCTGTTTGGGAATATGACAACTTCTTTGTCATTCTAATCAAACCAGGAAGAATCGCGATGTAAGAAGCTTGATTTTGATACATAAAGTAGTGGAGAATCATTAGGAAGTGGAATAAATCTCATAGGAGTTAGGATGAAGAAGCTATCCCACTTTCAAATCAGGTGATCCCAGTTTTCCTGTTTGGGAATATGACAACTTCTTTGTCATTCTAATCAAACCAGGAAGAATCGCGATGTAAGAAGCTTGATTTTGATACATAAAGTAGTGGAGAATCATTAGGAAGTGGAATAAATCTCATAGGAGTTAGGATGAAGAAGCTATCCCACTTTCAAATCAGGTGATCCCAGTTTTCCTGTTTGGGAATATGACAACTTCTTTGTCATTCTAATCAAACCAGGAAGAATCGCGATGTAAGAAGCTTGATTTTGATACATAAAGTAGTGGAGAATCATTAGGAAGTGGAATAAATCTCATAGGAGTTAGGATGAAGAAGCTATCCCACTTTCAAATCAGGTGATCCCAGTTTTCCTGTTTGGGAATATGACAACTTCTTTGTCATTCTAATCAAACCAGGAAGAATCGCGATGTAAGAAGCTTGATTTTGATACATAAAGTAGTGGAGAATCATTAGGAAGTGGAATAAATCTCATAGGAGTTAGGATGAAGAAGCTATCCCACTTTCAAATCAGGTGATCCCAGTTTTCCTGTTTGGGAATATGACAACTTCTTTGTCATTCTAATCAAACCAGGAAGAATCGCGATGTAAGAAGCTTGATTTTGATACATAAAGTAGTGGAGAATCATTAGGAAGTGGAATAAATCTCATAGGAGTTAGGATGAAGAAGCTATCCCACTTTCAAATCAGGTGATCCCAGTTTTCCTGTTTGGGAATATGACAACTTCTTTGTCATTCTAATCAAACCAGGAAGAATCGCGATGTAAGAAGCTTGATTTTGATACATAAAGTAGTGGAGAATCATTAGGAAGTGGAATAAATCTCATAGGAGTTAGGATGAAGAAGCTATCCCACTTTCAAATCAGGTGATCCCAGTTTTCCTGTTTGGGAATATGACAACTTCTTTGTCATTCTAATCAAACCAGGAAGAATCGCGATGTAAGAAGCTTGATTTTGATACATAAAGTAGTGGAGAATCATTAGGAAGTGGAATAAATCTCATAGGAGTTAGGATGAAGAAGCTATCCCACTTTCAAATCAGGTGATCCCAGTTTTCCTGTTTGGGAATATGACAACTTCTTTGTCATTCTAATCAAACCAGGAAGAATCGCGATGTAAGAAGCTTGATTTTGATACATAAAGTAGTGGAGAATCATTAGGAAGTGGAATAAATCTCATAGGAGTTAGGATGAAGAAGCTATCCCACTTTCAAATCAGGTGATCCCAGTTTTCCTGTTTGGGAATATGACAACTTCTTTGTCATTCTAATCAAACCAGGAAGAATCGCGATGTAAGAAGCTTGATTTTGATACATAAAGTAGTGGAGAATCATTAGGAAGTGGAATAAATCTCATAGGAGTTAGGATGAAGAAGCTATCCCACTTTCAAATCAGGTGATCCCAGTTTTCCTGTTTGGGAATATGACAACTTCTTTGTCATTCTAATCAAACCAGGAAGAATCGCGATGTAAGAAGCTTGATTTTGATACATAAAGTAGTGGAGAATCATTAGGAAGTGGAATAAATCTCATAGGAGTTAGGATGAAGAAGCTATCCCACTTTCAAATCAGGTGATCCCAGTTTTCCTGTTTGGGAATATGACAACTTCTTTGTCATTCTAATCAAACCAGGAAGAATCGCGATGTAAGAAGCTTGATTTTGATACATAAAGTAGTGGAGAATCATTAGGAAGTGGAATAAATCTCATAGGAGTTAGGATGAAGAAGCTATCCCACTTTCAAATCAGGTGATCCCAGTTTTCCTGTTTGGGAATATGACAACTTCTTTGTCATTCTAATCAAACCAGGAAGAATCGCGATGTAAGAAGCTTGATTTTGATACATAAAGTAGTGGAGAATCATTAGGAAGTGGAATAAATCTCATAGGAGTTAGGATGAAGAAGCTATCCCACTTTCAAATCAGGTGATCCCAGTTTTCCTGTTTGGGAATATGACAACTTCTTTGTCATTCTAATCAAACCAGGAAGAATCGCGATGTAAGAAGCTTGATTTTGATACATAAAGTAGTGGAGAATCATTAGGAAGTGGAATAAATCTCATAGGAGTTAGGATGAAGAAGCTATCCCACTTTCAAATCAGGTGATCCCAGTTTTCCTGTTTGGGAATATGACAACTTCTTTGTCATTCTAATCAAACCAGGAAGAATCGCGATGTAAGAAGCTTGATTTTGATACATAAAGTAGTGGAGAATCATTAGGAAGTGGAATAAATCTCATAGGAGTTAGGATGAAGAAGCTATCCCACTTTCAAATCAGGTGATCCCAGTTTTCCTGTTTGGGAATATGACAACTTCTTTGTCATTCTAATCAAACCAGGAAGAATCGCGATGTAAGAAGCTTGATTTTGATACATAAAGTAGTGGAGAATCATTAGGAAGTGGAATAAATCTCATAGGAGTTAGGATGAAGAAGCTATCCCACTTTCAAATCAGGTGATCCCAGTTTTCCTGTTTGGGAATATGACAACTTCTTTGTCATTCTAATCAAACCAGGAAGAATCGCGATGTAAGAAGCTTGATTTTGATACATAAAGTAGTGGAGAATCATTAGGAAGTGGAATAAATCTCATAGGAGTTAGGATGAAGAAGCTATCCCACTTTCAAATCAGGTGATCCCAGTTTTCCTGTTTGGGAATATGACAACTTCTTTGTCATTCTAATCAAACCAGGAAGAATCGCGATGTAAGAAGCTTGATTTTGATACATAAAGTAGTGGAGAATCATTAGGAAGTGGAATAAATCTCATAGGAGTTAGGATGAAGAAGCTATCCCACTTTCAAATCAGGTGATCCCAGTTTTCCTGTTTGGGAATATGACAACTTCTTTGTCATTCTAATCAAACCAGGAAGAATCGCGATGTAAGAAGCTTGATTTTGATACATAAAGTAGTGGAGAATCATTAGGAAGTGGAATAAATCTCATAGGAGTTAGGATGAAGAAGCTATCCCACTTTCAAATCAGGTGATCCCAGTTTTCCTGTTTGGGAATATGACAACTTCTTTGTCATTCTAATCAAACCAGGAAGAATCGCGATGTAAGAAGCTTGATTTTGATACATAAAGTAGTGGAGAATCATTAGGAAGTGGAATAAATCTCATAGGAGTTAGGATGAAGAAGCTATCCCACTTTCAAATCAGGTGATCCCAGTTTTCCTGTTTGGGAATATGACAACTTCTTTGTCATTCTAATCAAACCAGGAAGAATCGCGATGTAAGAAGCTTGATTTTGATACATAAAGTAGTGGAGAATCATTAGGAAGTGGAATAAATCTCATAGGAGTTAGGATGAAGAAGCTATCCCACTTTCAAATCAGGTGATCCCAGTTTTCCTGTTTGGGAATATGACAACTTCTTTGTCATTCTAATCAAACCAGGAAGAATCGCGATGTAAGAAGCTTGATTTTGATACATAAAGTAGTGGAGAATCATTAGGAAGTGGAATAAATCTCATAGGAGTTAGGATGAAGAAGCTATCCCACTTTCAAATCAGGTGATCCCAGTTTTCCTGTTTGGGAATATGACAACTTCTTTGTCATTCTAATCAAACCAGGAAGAATCGCGATGTAAGAAGCTTGATTTTGATACATAAAGTAGTGGAGAATCATTAGGAAGTGGAATAAATCTCATAGGAGTTAGGATGAAGAAGCTATCCCACTTTCAAATCAGGTGATCCCAGTTTTCCTGTTTGGGAATATGACAACTTCTTTGTCATTCTAATCAAACCAGGAAGAATCGCGATGTAAGAAGCTTGATTTTGATACATAAAGTAGTGGAGAATCATTAGGAAGTGGAATAAATCTCATAGGAGTTAGGATGAAGAAGCTATCCCACTTTCAAATCAGGTGATCCCAGTTTTCCTGTTTGGGAATATGACAACTTCTTTGTCATTCTAATCAAACCAGGAAGAATCGCGATGTAAGAAGCTTGATTTTGATACATAAAGTAGTGGAGAATCATTAGGAAGTGGAATAAATCTCATAGGAGTTAGGATGAAGAAGCTATCCCACTTTCAAATCAGGTGATCCCAGTTTTCCTGTTTGGGAATATGACAACTTCTTTGTCATTCTAATCAAACCAGGAAGAATCGCGATGTAAGAAGCTTGATTTTGATACATAAAGTAGTGGAGAATCATTAGGAAGTGGAATAAATCTCATAGGAGTTAGGATGAAGAAGCTATCCCACTTTCAAATCAGGTGATCCCAGTTTTCCTGTTTGGGAATATGACAACTTCTTTGTCATTCTAATCAAACCAGGAAGAATCGCGATGTAAGAAGCTTGATTTTGATACATAAAGTAGTGGAGAATCATTAGGAAGTGGAATAAATCTCATAGGAGTTAGGATGAAGAAGCTATCCCACTTTCAAATCAGGTGATCCCAGTTTTCCTGTTTGGGAATATGACAACTTCTTTGTCATTCTAATCAAACCAGGAAGAATCGCGATGTAAGAAGCTTGATTTTGATACATAAAGTAGTGGAGAATCATTAGGAAGTGGAATAAATCTCATAGGAGTTAGGATGAAGAAGCTATCCCACTTTCAAATCAGGTGATCCCAGTTTTCCTGTTTGGGAATATGACAACTTCTTTGTCATTCTAATCAAACCAGGAAGAATCGCGATGTAAGAAGCTTGATTTTGATACATAAAGTAGTGGAGAATCATTAGGAAGTGGAATAAATCTCATAGGAGTTAGGATGAAGAAGCTATCCCACTTTCAAATCAGGTGATCCCAGTTTTCCTGTTTGGGAATATGACAACTTCTTTGTCATTCTAATCAAACCAGGAAGAATCGCGATGTAAGAAGCTTGATTTTGATACATAAAGTAGTGGAGAATCATTAGGAAGTGGAATAAATCTCATAGGAGTTAGGATGAAGAAGCTATCCCACTTTCAAATCAGGTGATCCCAGTTTTCCTGTTTGGGAATATGACAACTTCTTTGTCATTCTAATCAAACCAGGAAGAATCGCGATGTAAGAAGCTTGATTTTGATACATAAAGTAGTGGAGAATCATTAGGAAGTGGAATAAATCTCATAGGAGTTAGGATGAAGAAGCTATCCCACTTTCAAATCAGGTGATCCCAGTTTTCCTGTTTGGGAATATGACAACTTCTTTGTCATTCTAATCAAACCAGGAAGAATCGCGATGTAAGAAGCTTGATTTTGATACATAAAGTAGTGGAGAATCATTAGGAAGTGGAATAAATCTCATAGGAGTTAGGATGAAGAAGCTATCCCACTTTCAAATCAGGTGATCCCAGTTTTCCTGTTTGGGAATATGACAACTTCTTTGTCATTCTAATCAAACCAGGAAGAATCGCGATGTAAGAAGCTTGATTTTGATACATAAAGTAGTGGAGAATCATTAGGAAGTGGAATAAATCTCATAGGAGTTAGGATGAAGAAGCTATCCCACTTTCAAATCAGGTGATCCCAGTTTTCCTGTTTGGGAATATGACAACTTCTTTGTCATTCTAATCAAACCAGGAAGAATCGCGATGTAAGAAGCTTGATTTTGATACATAAAGTAGTGGAGAATCATTAGGAAGTGGAATAAATCTCATAGGAGTTAGGATGAAGAAGCTATCCCACTTTCAAATCAGGTGATCCCAGTTTTCCTGTTTGGGAATATGACAACTTCTTTGTCATTCTAATCAAACCAGGAAGAATCGCGATGTAAGAAGCTTGATTTTGATACATAAAGTAGTGGAGAATCATTAGGAAGTGGAATAAATCTCATAGGAGTTAGGATGAAGAAGCTATCCCACTTTCAAATCAGGTGATCCCAGTTTTCCTGTTTGGGAATATGACAACTTCTTTGTCATTCTAATCAAACCAGGAAGAATCGCGATGTAAGAAGCTTGATTTTGATACATAAAGTAGTGGAGAATCATTAGGAAGTGGAATAAATCTCATAGGAGTTAGGATGAAGAAGCTATCCCACTTTCAAATCAGGTGATCCCAGTTTTCCTGTTTGGGAATATGACAACTTCTTTGTCATTCTAATCAAACCAGGAAGAATCGCGATGTAAGAAGCTTGATTTTGATACATAAAGTAGTGGAGAATCATTAGGAAGTGGAATAAATCTCATAGGAGTTAGGATGAAGAAGCTATCCCACTTTCAAATCAGGTGATCCCAGTTTTCCTGTTTGGGAATATGACAACTTCTTTGTCATTCTAATCAAACCAGGAAGAATCGCGATGTAAGAAGCTTGATTTTGATACATAAAGTAGTGGAGAATCATTAGGAAGTGGAATAAATCTCATAGGAGTTAGGATGAAGAAGCTATCCCACTTTCAAATCAGGTGATCCCAGTTTTCCTGTTTGGGAATATGACAACTTCTTTGTCATTCTAATCAAACCAGGAAGAATCGCGATGTAAGAAGCTTGATTTTGATACATAAAGTAGTGGAGAATCATTAGGAAGTGGAATAAATCTCATAGGAGTTAGGATGAAGAAGCTATCCCACTTTCAAATCAGGTGATCCCAGTTTTCCTGTTTGGGAATATGACAACTTCTTTGTCATTCTAATCAAACCAGGAAGAATCGCGATGTAAGAAGCTTGATTTTGATACATAAAGTAGTGGAGAATCATTAGGAAGTGGAATAAATCTCATAGGAGTTAGGATGAAGAAGCTATCCCACTTTCAAATCAGGTGATCCCAGTTTTCCTGTTTGGGAATATGACAACTTCTTTGTCATTCTAATCAAACCAGGAAGAATCGCGATGTAAGAAGCTTGATTTTGATACATAAAGTAGTGGAGAATCATTAGGAAGTGGAATAAATCTCATAGGAGTTAGGATGAAGAAGCTATCCCACTTTCAAATCAGGTGATCCCAGTTTTCCTGTTTGGGAATATGACAACTTCTTTGTCATTCTAATCAAACCAGGAAGAATCGCGATGTAAGAAGCTTGATTTTGATACATAAAGTAGTGGAGAATCATTAGGAAGTGGAATAAATCTCATAGGAGTTAGGATGAAGAAGCTATCCCACTTTCAAATCAGGTGATCCCAGTTTTCCTGTTTGGGAATATGACAACTTCTTTGTCATTCTAATCAAACCAGGAAGAATCGCGATGTAAGAAGCTTGATTTTGATACATAAAGTAGTGGAGAATCATTAGGAAGTGGAATAAATCTCATAGGAGTTAGGATGAAGAAGCTATCCCACTTTCAAATCAGGTGATCCCAGTTTTCCTGTTTGGGAATATGACAACTTCTTTGTCATTCTAATCAAACCAGGAAGAATCGCGATGTAAGAAGCTTGATTTTGATACATAAAGTAGTGGAGAATCATTAGGAAGTGGAATAAATCTCATAGGAGTTAGGATGAAGAAGCTATCCCACTTTCAAATCAGGTGATCCCAGTTTTCCTGTTTGGGAATATGACAACTTCTTTGTCATTCTAATCAAACCAGGAAGAATCGCGATGTAAGAAGCTTGATTTTGATACATAAAGTAGTGGAGAATCATTAGGAAGTGGAATAAATCTCATAGGAGTTAGGATGAAGAAGCTATCCCACTTTCAAATCAGGTGATCCCAGTTTTCCTGTTTGGGAATATGACAACTTCTTTGTCATTCTAATCAAACCAGGAAGAATCGCGATGTAAGAAGCTTGATTTTGATACATAAAGTAGTGGAGAATCATTAGGAAGTGGAATAAATCTCATAGGAGTTAGGATGAAGAAGCTATCCCACTTTCAAATCAGGTGATCCCAGTTTTCCTGTTTGGGAATATGACAACTTCTTTGTCATTCTAATCAAACCAGGAAGAATCGCGATGTAAGAAGCTTGATTTTGATACATAAAGTAGTGGAGAATCATTAGGAAGTGGAATAAATCTCATAGGAGTTAGGATGAAGAAGCTATCCCACTTTCAAATCAGGTGATCCCAGTTTTCCTGTTTGGGAATATGACAACTTCTTTGTCATTCTAATCAAACCAGGAAGAATCGCGATGTAAGAAGCTTGATTTTGATACATAAAGTAGTGGAGAATCATTAGGAAGTGGAATAAATCTCATAGGAGTTAGGATGAAGAAGCTATCCCACTTTCAAATCAGGTGATCCCAGTTTTCCTGTTTGGGAATATGACAACTTCTTTGTCATTCTAATCAAACCAGGAAGAATCGCGATGTAAGAAGCTTGATTTTGATACATAAAGTAGTGGAGAATCATTAGGAAGTGGAATAAATCTCATAGGAGTTAGGATGAAGAAGCTATCCCACTTTCAAATCAGGTGATCCCAGTTTTCCTGTTTGGGAATATGACAACTTCTTTGTCATTCTAATCAAACCAGGAAGAATCGCGATGTAAGAAGCTTGATTTTGATACATAAAGTAGTGGAGAATCATTAGGAAGTGGAATAAATCTCATAGGAGTTAGGATGAAGAAGCTATCCCACTTTCAAATCAGGTGATCCCAGTTTTCCTGTTTGGGAATATGACAACTTCTTTGTCATTCTAATCAAACCAGGAAGAATCGCGATGTAAGAAGCTTGATTTTGATACATAAAGTAGTGGAGAATCATTAGGAAGTGGAATAAATCTCATAGGAGTTAGGATGAAGAAGCTATCCCACTTTCAAATCAGGTGATCCCAGTTTTCCTGTTTGGGAATATGACAACTTCTTTGTCATTCTAATCAAACCAGGAAGAATCGCGATGTAAGAAGCTTGATTTTGATACATAAAGTAGTGGAGAATCATTAGGAAGTGGAATAAATCTCATAGGAGTTAGGATGAAGAAGCTATCCCACTTTCAAATCAGGTGATCCCAGTTTTCCTGTTTGGGAATATGACAACTTCTTTGTCATTCTAATCAAACCAGGAAGAATCGCGATGTAAGAAGCTTGATTTTGATACATAAAGTAGTGGAGAATCATTAGGAAGTGGAATAAATCTCATAGGAGTTAGGATGAAGAAGCTATCCCACTTTCAAATCAGGTGATCCCAGTTTTCCTGTTTGGGAATATGACAACTTCTTTGTCATTCTAATCAAACCAGGAAGAATCGCGATGTAAGAAGCTTGATTTTGATACATAAAGTAGTGGAGAATCATTAGGAAGTGGAATAAATCTCATAGGAGTTAGGATGAAGAAGCTATCCCACTTTCAAATCAGGTGATCCCAGTTTTCCTGTTTGGGAATATGACAACTTCTTTGTCATTCTAATCAAACCAGGAAGAATCGCGATGTAAGAAGCTTGATTTTGATACATAAAGTAGTGGAGAATCATTAGGAAGTGGAATAAATCTCATAGGAGTTAGGATGAAGAAGCTATCCCACTTTCAAATCAGGTGATCCCAGTTTTCCTGTTTGGGAATATGACAACTTCTTTGTCATTCTAATCAAACCAGGAAGAATCGCGATGTAAGAAGCTTGATTTTGATACATAAAGTAGTGGAGAATCATTAGGAAGTGGAATAAATCTCATAGGAGTTAGGATGAAGAAGCTATCCCACTTTCAAATCAGGTGATCCCAGTTTTCCTGTTTGGGAATATGACAACTTCTTTGTCATTCTAATCAAACCAGGAAGAATCGCGATGTAAGAAGCTTGATTTTGATACATAAAGTAGTGGAGAATCATTAGGAAGTGGAATAAATCTCATAGGAGTTAGGATGAAGAAGCTATCCCACTTTCAAATCAGGTGATCCCAGTTTTCCTGTTTGGGAATATGACAACTTCTTTGTCATTCTAATCAAACCAGGAAGAATCGCGATGTAAGAAGCTTGATTTTGATACATAAAGTAGTGGAGAATCATTAGGAAGTGGAATAAATCTCATAGGAGTTAGGATGAAGAAGCTATCCCACTTTCAAATCAGGTGATCCCAGTTTTCCTGTTTGGGAATATGACAACTTCTTTGTCATTCTAATCAAACCAGGAAGAATCGCGATGTAAGAAGCTTGATTTTGATACATAAAGTAGTGGAGAATCATTAGGAAGTGGAATAAATCTCATAGGAGTTAGGATGAAGAAGCTATCCCACTTTCAAATCAGGTGATCCCAGTTTTCCTGTTTGGGAATATGACAACTTCTTTGTCATTCTAATCAAACCAGGAAGAATCGCGATGTAAGAAGCTTGATTTTGATACATAAAGTAGTGGAGAATCATTAGGAAGTGGAATAAATCTCATAGGAGTTAGGATGAAGAAGCTATCCCACTTTCAAATCAGGTGATCCCAGTTTTCCTGTTTGGGAATATGACAACTTCTTTGTCATTCTAATCAAACCAGGAAGAATCGCGATGTAAGAAGCTTGATTTTGATACATAAAGTAGTGGAGAATCATTAGGAAGTGGAATAAATCTCATAGGAGTTAGGATGAAGAAGCTATCCCACTTTCAAATCAGGTGATCCCAGTTTTCCTGTTTGGGAATATGACAACTTCTTTGTCATTCTAATCAAACCAGGAAGAATCGCGATGTAAGAAGCTTGATTTTGATACATAAAGTAGTGGAGAATCATTAGGAAGTGGAATAAATCTCATAGGAGTTAGGATGAAGAAGCTATCCCACTTTCAAATCAGGTGATCCCAGTTTTCCTGTTTGGGAATATGACAACTTCTTTGTCATTCTAATCAAACCAGGAAGAATCGCGATGTAAGAAGCTTGATTTTGATACATAAAGTAGTGGAGAATCATTAGGAAGTGGAATAAATCTCATAGGAGTTAGGATGAAGAAGCTATCCCACTTTCAAATCAGGTGATCCCAGTTTTCCTGTTTGGGAATATGACAACTTCTTTGTCATTCTAATCAAACCAGGAAGAATCGCGATGTAAGAAGCTTGATTTTGATACATAAAGTAGTGGAGAATCATTAGGAAGTGGAATAAATCTCATAGGAGTTAGGATGAAGAAGCTATCCCACTTTCAAATCAGGTGATCCCAGTTTTCCTGTTTGGGAATATGACAACTTCTTTGTCATTCTAATCAAACCAGGAAGAATCGCGATGTAAGAAGCTTGATTTTGATACATAAAGTAGTGGAGAATCATTAGGAAGTGGAATAAATCTCATAGGAGTTAGGATGAAGAAGCTATCCCACTTTCAAATCAGGTGATCCCAGTTTTCCTGTTTGGGAATATGACAACTTCTTTGTCATTCTAATCAAACCAGGAAGAATCGCGATGTAAGAAGCTTGATTTTGATACATAAAGTAGTGGAGAATCATTAGGAAGTGGAATAAATCTCATAGGAGTTAGGATGAAGAAGCTATCCCACTTTCAAATCAGGTGATCCCAGTTTTCCTGTTTGGGAATATGACAACTTCTTTGTCATTCTAATCAAACCAGGAAGAATCGCGATGTAAGAAGCTTGATTTTGATACATAAAGTAGTGGAGAATCATAGGAAGTGGAATAAATCTCATAGGAGTTAGGATGAAGAAGCTATCCCACTTTCAAATCAGGTGATCCCAGTTTTCCTGTTTGGGAATATGACAACTTCTTTGTCATTCTAATCAAACCAGGAAGAATCGCGATGTAAGAAGCTTGATTTTGATACATAAAGTAGTGGAGAATCATTAGGAAGTGGAATAAATCTCATAGGAGTTAGGATGAAGAAGCTATCCCACTTTCAAATCAGGTGATCCCAGTTTTCCTGTTTGGGAATATGACAACTTCTTTGTCATTCTAATCAAACCAGGAAGAATCGCGATGTAAGAAGCTTGATTTTGATACATAAAGTAGTGGAGAATCATTAGGAAGTGGAATAAATCTCATAGGAGTTAGGATGAAGAAGCTATCCCACTTTCAAATCAGGTGATCCCAGTTTTCCTGTTTGGGAATATGACAACTTCTTTGTCATTCTAATCAAACCAGGAAGAATCGCGATGTAAGAAGCTTGATTTTGATACATAAAGTAGTGGAGAATCATTAGGAAGTGGAATAAATCTCATAGGAGTTAGGATGAAGAAGCTATCCCACTTTCAAATCAGGTGATCCCAGTTTTCCTGTTTGGGAATATGACAACTTCTTTGTCATTCTAATCAAACCAGGAAGAATCGCGATGTAAGAAGCTTGATTTTGATACATAAAGTAGTGGAGAATCATTAGGAAGTGGAATAAATCTCATAGGAGTTAGGATGAAGAAGCTATCCCACTTTCAAATCAGGTGATCCCAGTTTTCCTGTTTGGGAATATGACAACTTCTTTGTCATTCTAATCAAACCAGGAAGAATCGCGATGTAAGAAGCTTGATTTTGATACATAAAGTAGTGGAGAATCATTAGGAAGTGGAATAAATCTCATAGGAGTTAGGATGAAGAAGCTATCCCACTTTCAAATCAGGTGATCCCAGTTTTCCTGTTGGGAATATGACAACTTCTTTGTCATTCTAATCAAACCAGGAAGAATCGCGATGTAAGAAGCTTGATTTTGATACATAAAGTAGTGGAGAATCACTAGGAAGTGGAATAAATCTCATAGGAGTTAGGATGAAGAAGCTATCCCACTTTCAAATCAGGTGATCCCAGTTTTCCTGTTTGGGAATATGACAACTTCTTTGTCATTCTAATCAAACCAGGAAGAATCGCGATGTAAAAAGCTTGATTTTGATACATAAAGTAGTGGAGAATCATTAGGAAGTGGAATAAATCTCATAGGAGTTAGGATGAAGAAGCTATCCCACTTTCAAATCAGGTGATCCCAGTTTTCCTGTTTGGGAATATGACAACTTCTTTGTCATTCTAATCAAACCAGGAAGAATCGCGATGTAAGAAGCTTGATTTTGATACATAAAGTAGTGGAGAATCATTAGGAAGTGGAAAAAATCTCATAGGAGTTAGGATGAAGAAGCTATCCCACTTTCAAATCAGGTGATCCCAGTTTTCCTGTTTGGGAATATGACAACTTCTTTGTCATTCTAATCAAACCAGGAAGAATCGCGATGTAAGAAGCTTGATTTTGATACATAAAGTAGTGGAGAATCATTAGGAAGTGGAATAAATCTCATAGGAGTTAGGATGAAGAAGCTATCCCACTTTCAAATCAGGTGATCCCAGTTTTCCTGTTTGGGAATATGACAACTTCTTTGTCATTCTAATCAAACCAGGAAGAATCGCGATGTAAGAAGCTTGATTTTGATACATAAAGTAGTGGAGAATCATTAGGAAGTGGAATAAATCTCATAGGAGTTAGGATGAAGAAGCTATCCCACTTTCAAATCAGGTGATCCCAGTTTTCCTGTTGGGAATATGACAACTTCTTTGTCATTCTAATCAAACCAGGAAGAATCGCGATGTAAGAAGCTTGATTTTGATACATAAAGTAGTGGAGAATCATTAGGAAGTGGAATAAATCTCATAGGAGTTAGGATGAAGAAGCTATCCCACTTTCAAATCAGGTGATCCCAGTTTTCCTGTTTGGGAATATGACAACTTCTTTGTCATTCTAATCAAACCAGGAAGAATCGCGATGTAAGAAGCTTGATTTTGATACATAAAGTAGTGGAGAATCATTAGGAAGTGGAATAAATCTCATAGGAGTTAGGATGAAGAAGCTATCCCACTTTCAAATCAGGTGATCCCAGTTTTCCTGTTTGGGAATATGACAACTTCTTTGTCATTCTAATCAAACCAGGAAGAATCGCGATGTAAGAAGCTTGATTTTGATACATAAAGTAGTGGAGAATCATTAGGAAGTGGAATAAATCTCATAGGAGTTAGGATGAAGAAGCTATCCCACTTTCAAATCAGGTGATCCCAGTTTTCCTGTTTGGGAATATGACAACTTCTTTGTCATTCTAATCAAACCAGGAAGAATCGCGATGTAAGAAGCTTGATTTTGATACATAAAGTAGTGGAGAATCATTAGGAAGTGGAATAAATCTCATAGGAGTTAGGATGAAGAAGCTATCCCACTTTCAAATCAGGTGATCCCAGTTTTCCTGTTTGGGAATATGACAACTTCTTTGTCATTCTAATCAAACCAGGAAGAATCGCGATGTAAGAAGCTTGATTTTGATACATAAAGTAGTGGAGAATCATTAGGAAGTGGAATAAATCTCATAGGAGTTAGGATGAAGAAGCTATCCCACTTTCAAATCAGGTGATCCCAGTTTTCCTGTTTGGGAATATGACAACTTCTTTGTCATTCTAATCAAACCAGGAAGAATCGCGATGTAAGAAGCTTGATTTTGATACATAAAGTAGTGGAGAATAGGAGTGGAAAAATCTCATAGGAGTTAGGATGAAGAAGCTATCCCACTTTCAAATCAGGTGATCCCAGTTTTCCTGTTTGGGAATATGACAACTTCTTTGTCATTCTAATCAAACCAGGAAGAATCGTGATGTAAAAAGCTTGATTTTGATACATAAAGTAGTGGAGAATCATTAGGAAGTGGAATAAATCTCATAGGAGTTAGGATGAAGAAGCTATCCCACTTTCAAATCAGGTGATCCCAGTTTTCCTGTTTGGGAATATGACAACTTCTTTGTCATTCTAATCAAACCAGGAAGAATCGCGATGTAAGAAGCTTGATTTTGATACATAAAGTAGTGGAGAATCACTAGGAAGTGGAAAAAATCTCATAGGAGTTAGGATGAAGAAGCTATCCCACTTTCAAATCAGGTGATCCCAGTTTTCCTGTTTGGGAATATGACAACTTCTTTGTCATTCTAATCAAACCAGAAGAATCGCGATGTAAGAAGCTTGATTTTGATACATAAAGTAGTGGAGAATCATTAGGAAGTGGAATAAATCTCATAGGAGTTAGGATGAAGAAGCTATCCCACTTTCAAATCAGGTGATCCCAGTTTCCTGTTTGGGAATATGACAACTTCTTTGTCATTCTAATCAAACCAGGAAGAATCGCGATGTAAGAAGCTTGATTTTGATACATAAAGTAGT
Source organism: Brassica napus (assembly GCF_020379485.1). Lineage (NCBI taxonomy): Eukaryota > Viridiplantae > Streptophyta > Magnoliopsida > Brassicales > Brassicaceae > Brassica > Brassica napus. The sequence goes on along the minus strand of NW_026016731.1, from coordinate 57,872 downwards.
GGAGAATCATTAGGAAGTGGAAAAATCTCATAGGAGTTAGGATGAAGAAGCTATCCCACTTTCAAATCAGGTGATCCCAGTTTTCCTGTTTGGGAATATGACAACTTCTTTGTCATTCTAATCAAACCAGGAAGAATCGCGATGTAAAAGCTTGATTTGATACATAAAGTAGTGGAGAATCATTAGGAAGTGGAATAAATCTCATAGGAGTTAGGATGAAGAAGCTATCCCACTTTCAAATCAGGTGATCCCAGTTTTCCTGTTTGGGAATATGACAACTTCTTTGTCATTCTAATCAAACCAGGAAGAATCGCGATGTAAGAAGCTTGATTTTGATACATAAAGTAGTGGAGAATCATTAGGAAGTGGAATAAATCTCATAGGAGTTAGGATGAAGAAGCTATCCCACTTTCAAATCAGGTGATCCCAGTTTTCCTGTTTGGGAATATGACAACTTCTTTGTCATTCTAATCAAACCAGGAAGAATCGCGATGTAAGAAGCTTGATTTTGATACATAAAGTAGTGGAGAATCACTAGGAAGTGGAATAAATCTCATAGGAGTTAGGATGAAGAAGCTATCCCACTTTCAAATCAGGTGATCCCAGTTTTCCTGTTTGGGAATATGACAACTTCTTTGTCATTCTAATCAAACCAGGAAGAATCGCGATGTAAGAAGCTTGATTTTGATACATAAAGTAGTGGAGAATCATTAGGAAGTGGAAAAAATCTCATAGGAGTTAGGATGAAGAAGCTATCCCACTTTCAAATCAGGTGATCCCAGTTTCCTGTTTGGGAATATGACAACTTCTTTGTCATTCTAATCAAACCAGGAAGAATCGCGATGTAAGAAGCTTGATTTGATACATAAAGTAGTGGAGAATCATTAGGAAGTGGAATAAATCTCATAGGAGTTAGGATGAAGAAGCTATCCCACTTTCAAATCAGGTGATCCCAGTTTTCCTGTTTTGGGAATATGACAACTTCTTTGTCATTCTAATCAAACCAGGAAGAATCGCGATGTAAGAAGCTTGATTTTGATACATAAAGTAGTGGAGAATCATTAGGAAGTGGAAATAAATCTCATAGGAGTTAGGATGAAGAAGCTATCCCACTTTCAAATCAGGTGATCCCAGTTTTCCTGTTTGGGAATATGACAACTTCTTTGTCATTCTAATCAAACCAGGAAGAATCGCGATGTAAGAAGCTTGATTTTGATACATAAAGTAGTGGAGAATCATTAGGAAGTGGAATAAATCTCATAGGAGTTAGGATGAAGAGCTATCCCACTTTCAAATCAGGTGATCCCAGTTTTCCTGTTTGGGAATATGACAACTTCTTTGTCATTCTAATCAAACCAGGAAGAATCGGGGTGTAGAAAGCTTGATTTTGATACATAAAGTAGTGGAGAATCATTAGGAAGTGGAAAAAATCTCATAGGAGTTAGGATGAAGAAGCTATCCCACTTTCAAATCAGGTGATCCCAGTTTTCCTGTTTGGGAATATGACAACTTCTTTGTCATTCTAATCAAACCAGGAAGAATCGCGATGTAAAAAGCTTGATTTTGATACATAAAGTAGTGGAGAATCATTAGGAAGTGGAATAAATCTCATAGGAGTTAGGATGAAGAAGCTATCCCACTTCAAATCAGGTGATCCCAGTTTTCCTGTTTGGGAATATGACAACTTCTTTGTCATTCTAATCAACCAGGAAGAATCGCGATGTAGAAGCTTGATTTTGATACATAAAGTAGTGGAGAATCATTAGGAAGTGGAATAAATCTCATAGGAGTTAGGATGAAGAAGCTATCCCACTTTCAAATCAGGGTGATCCCAGTTTTCCGTTTGGGAATATGACAACTTCTTTGTCATTCTAATCAAACCAGGAAGAATCGCGATGTAAGAAGCTTGATTTTGATACATAAAGTAGTGGAGAATCACTAGGAAGTGGAATAAATCTCATAGGAGTTAGGATGAAGAAGCTATCCCACTTTCAAATCAGGTGATCCCAGTTTTCCTGTTTGGGAATATGACAACTTCTTTGTCATTCTAATCAAACCAGGAAGAATCGCGATGTAAGAAGCTTGATTTTGATACATAAAGTAGTGGAGAATCATTAGGAAGTGGAATAAATCTCATAGGAGTTAGGATGAGAAGAAGCTATCCACTTTCAAATCAGGTGATCCCAGTTTTCCTGTTTGGGAATATGACAACTTCTTTGTCATTCTAATCAAACCAGGAGTAATCGCGATGTAAGAAGCTTGATTTTGATACATAAAGTAGTGGAGAATCATTAGGAAGTGGAATAAATCTCATAGGAGTTAGGATGAAGAAGCTATCCCACTTTCAAATCAGGTGATCCCAGTTTTCCTGTTTGGGAATATGACAACTTCTTTGTCATTCTAATCAAACCAGGAAGAATCGCGATGTAAGAAGCTTGATTTTGATACATAAAGTAGTGGAGAATCATTAGAAGGGAATAAATCTCATAGGAGTTAGGATGAAGAAGCTATCCCACTTTCAAATCAGGTGATCCCAGTTTTCCTGTTTGGGAATATGACAACTTCTTTGTCATTCTAATCAAACCAGGAAGAATCGCGATGTAAGAAGCTTGATTTTGATACATAAAGTAGTGGAGAATCACTAGGAAGTGGAAAAAATCTCATAGGAGTTAGGATGAAGAAGCTATCCCACTTTCAAATCAGGTGATCCCAGTTTTCCTGTTTGGGAATATGACAACTTCTTTGTCATTCTAATCAAACCAGGAAGAATCGTGATGTAAAAAGCTTGATTTTGATACATAAAGTAGTGGAGAATCATTAGGAAGTGGAATAAATCTCATAGGAGTTGGATGAGAAGAAGCTATCCCACTTTCAAATCAGGTGATCCAGTTTTCCTGTTTGGGAATATGACAACTTCTTTGTCATTCTAATCAAACCGAAGAATCGCGATGTAAGAAGCTTGATTTTGATACATAAAGTAGTGGAGAATCATTAGGAAGTGGAAATAATCTCATAGGAGTTAGGATGAAGAAGCTATCCACTTTCAAATCAGGTGATCCCAGTTTTCCTGTTTGGGAATATGACAACTTCTTTGTCATTCTAATCAAACAGGAGAATCGCGATGTAAGAAGCTTGATTTTGATACATAAAGTAGTGGAGAATCATTAGGAAGTGAAATAAATCTATATGGAGTAGGATGAAGAAGCTATCCACTTTCAAATCAGGTGATCCAGTTTTCCTGTTGGGAATATGACAACTTCTTTGTCATTCTAATCAAACCAGGAAGAATCGCGATGTAAGAAGCTTGATTTTGATACATAAAGTAGTGGAGAATCATTAGGAAGTGGAAAAAATCTCATAGGAGTTAGGATGAAGAAGCTACCACTTTCAAATCAGGTGATCCCAGTTTTCCTGTTTGGGAATATGACAACTTCTTTGTCATTCTAATCAAACCAGGAAGAATCGCGATGTAAAAGCTTGATTTTGATACATAAAGTAGTGGAGAATCATTAGGAAGTGGAATAAAATCTCATAGGAGTTAGGATGAAGAAGCTATCCACTTTCAAATCAGGTGATCCCAGTTTTCCTGTTTGGGAATATGACAACTTCTTTGTCATTCTAATCAAACCAGAAGAATCGCGATGTAAGAAGCTTGATTTTGATACATAAAGTAGTGGAGAATCATTAGGAAGTGGAATAAATCTCATAGGAGTTAGGATGAAGAAGCTATCCCACTTTCAAATCAGGTGATCCCAGTTTTCTGTTTGGGAATATGACAACTTCTTGTCATTCTAATCAAACCAGGAAGAATCGCGATGTAAGAAGCTTGATTTTGATACATATAAGTAGTGGAGAATCATTAGGAAGTGGAATAAATCTCATAGGAGTTAGGATGAAGAAGCTATCCCACTTTCAAATCAGGTGATCCCAGTTTTCTGTTTGGGAATATGACAACTTCTTGTCATTCTAATCAAACCAGGAAGACGCGATGTAAGAAGCTGATTTTGATACATAAAGTAGTGGAGAATCCTAGGAAGTGGAAAAAAATCTCATAGGAGTTAGGATGAAGAAGCTATCCCACTTTCAAATCAGGTGATCCCAGTTTTCTGTTTGGGAATATGACAACTTCTTTGTCATTCTAATCAAACCAGGAAGAATCGCCAGATGTAAGAAGCCTTGATTTTGATACATAAAGTAGTGGAGAATCATTAGGAAGTGGAATAAATCTCATAGGAGTTAGGATTGAAGAAGCTATCCCACTTTCAAATCAGGTGATCCAGTTGTCCTGTTTTGGGAATATGACAACTTCTTGTCATTCTAATCAAACCAGGAAGAATCGCGATGTAAGAAGCTTGATTTTGATACATAAAGTAGTGGAGAATCATTATGGAAAGAAAAATCTAATTACCGATTAGGATGAAGAAGCTTATCCCACTTTCAAATCAGGTGATCCCGTTTTCCTGTTTGGAATATTATGACAACTTCTTTGTCATTCCTAATCAAACCAGGAAGAATCGCCATGTTAAAAAGCTTGATTTTGATACATAAAGTAGTGGAGAATCATTAGGAAGTGGATAAATCTCATAGGAGTTAGGATGAAGAAGCTATACACACTTTCAAATCAGGTGATCCCAGTTTCCTGTTTGGGAATATGACAACTTCTTTGTCATTCTAATCAAACCAGGAAGAATCGCCGATTTGTAAGAAGCTTGATTTTGATACTAAAGTAGTGGAGACTCACAGGAAGTGGAATAAATCTCATACGATTAGGATGAAGAAGCTTATCCACTTTCAATCAGTGATCCAGTTTTCTGTTTGGGAATATGACAACTTATTGTCATCTAATCAAACAGGAAGAATCGCGATGTAAGAAGCTTGATTTTGATACATAAAGTAGTGGAGAATCATTAGGAAGTGGAAAAAATCTCATAGGAGTTAGGATGAAGAAGCTATCCCACTTTCAAATCAGGTGATCCCAGTTTTCCTGTTTGGGAATATGACAACTTCTTGGTTTCTAATCAAAACCAGGAAGAATCGCGATGTAAGAAGCTTGATTTTGATACATAAAGTAGGGAGATCATTAGGAAGTGGAATAAATCTCATAGGAGTTAGGATGAAGAAGCTATCACCACTTTCAAATCAGGTGATCCCAGTTTTCCTGTTTGGGAATATGACAACTCTTTGTCATTCTAATCAAACCAGGAATAATCGCGATGAAAAAGCTTGATTTTGTACATAAAGTAGTAGAATCATTAGGAAGTGGAATAAATCTCATAGGAATTAGGATGAAGAAGCTATCCCACTCCAATCAAATCAGGTGATCCAGTTTTCCTGTTGAGGGAATATGGAGTGATTGAGTACCTCAATGAACATAGCTTTAGTACTCTTTGCTGCTAAGCTTGTTCCTCCTCTCTCCGGGAACCATCACATAAAATAAACACCAAAGACTCTCAAATGATCAAGGTGTGGCTTAGTCTTGTTCAATACCTCAAAGGGAGACAGATCTTTAGGATCTTGGTCGGAACTCTGTTGATGAGATAGCACGCAGTCTGAACAGCATCCCCCCAAAACCTCTTTGGAACATTTGCATGAAACATCATTGACCTTGCTACCTCCATCAAGTGCCTATTCTTTCTCTCAGCCACCCATTCTGTTGTGGTGTGTAAGGACAGCTTGTCGCTGCACAATCCCATGCTTTGCTAGATGACTCTTGAAAGCATTGCTAGTGTATTCTCCTCCATTATCAGATCTTAGCACTTCAAAGTCGCATTGTATTGATTAGTTACATATGCTTGGAAGTTCATAAAGGCTTCTAGGACTCTATCTTAGAGGGATCAAAGTGACCCATGTATACTTAGATTTCTCATCAATAAAAGTTACAAAGTACTTTGGCTATCCCTAGACTCACACGGAGATGTCCACACATCTGAGTGAACTAGATCAAAGCAATGCTCATATATAGTCTCTGATGCTGGAAAGACAGTCCTACAATGCTTTCCTAATATGCATGCTTCACACTCCAAGTGATTAATGACATATTAGGCATGATTAACTCAATTGCACAAGCATGAGGATGTCCTAATCTAGCATGCAAGTCATACATCACACCTATCAGCAGCACTACTCAGGCACATAGAGTTAATGGGATTAAGAGTCTTAGCTGTTTGGAGATGATATAAAGTGATGCTTGCTGTCCCCTCTGCCAATAACTCTTCCAGTCTTCAAATCTTGAAACTCAACTTCATTTGGCCTGAATACTACTTGACAATCCAGATCAATTGTAGCTTTCTTAACTGATATCAGATTTGAAGTGAACTGAGGCAGATATAAGGCGGGTTGAGCTCTTTTCAAACAGCTTGAGGTTTCCATTCCTTCTACTGGGATCTGAGCGCCATTAGCTATAGTAAACACCCTGTTGCAGCCCTGACATCACTTATCAGACTCCTATCACTGATCATATGATGTGTTGCTCCAGAATCAATTATGATAGGTTTAGGAGCTGTGGAGAAATCGCTTTGCTTCTCACTTGCAGCTAGAGCACCTTGCTTTTTTCTTGCAGCCAGTTCATACACACACTTAACAAACTCATCCCATTCTTTCTTTGTGATTGGATCCTCTCCTCCCTTGGTCTCCTGCCTCCTTGTACTTACACCATCTTCTACTGATTCTCCCAAGTAAGCTGAGTATGAACACTCTCCTATAACCATCTGCTGAAGTATATCCTTGATTCTCTTCAAGATCACACTCATCCTGTCACTTAAGTGCTCAGACTCGCTATCCTTTCTCCATGCCCTTCTCTTCATTAACCACTCCTTAGAAAGTTTTCTCAACCTTCCCTTCTTACAGCTTGTACCTCCCTTCCATCTTTCTGGTTTCCTGTTCATCTCACACATCACAAGTGTGTTTAACAAGCTCACATACCTCTTCCATAAGAAAGCTAAAGATCACATCTTGCTTTCTCCTTTCTTGACAACATCTCGGATTTGATGTGCGTGCCTTCACCACATCTAACTCTGACCATACTTCTCTCAGCCTTCCCACAAGCTGATAACACTCATCCTTTCCTTGTCTCAAGCCGCGGATCACCCCTTTGTCCTCAACGACTCTTACAAGCTTGGACTTGCCTAAAGTTGCTTCAATCTCACTCTTTGTAGTGTCTCCTTGAACAACTTCATTTCCCAGCTTCAGACCTCTTGTCTGACCTTGTTCAGTAGCCATTTCCAAGAAAGGTTTCCCCTTTCCATGACTACTCCATAACCCACAGCTTTCCAAAGCTCCCAAATACCCAGAAACTGAAGAACAGCTCAAGAACAGCTCAAGAACACCAAGAACACACAAACAGATTCTCGCAAATCACCACTCCCTTCTTTGCCAACCTGGCTCTGATACCATATACACTTTTGTGTATATGTAGAGTGATGAATAAATATCAAGAGATGATTAGTGTAGTTTGTATGAGATTTGGAGATTAAGAGAGACTAAGAGAATAAAGAACAAGAGAGAATACTCAAAACTCCATTAATTGATTCAGATGAGAGATTACAAGCTATAAAGAGATTACAATCATGTCTAGGTTCAGTGTATTCAATCTAGACCTATAAGCATGTGAAGTCAATAGAAATACTAGGCTGAGATGCTTCACATGCTTGGACAGGCTGTCACTTGCTGTAAAGATGCTTATCCTTTCCAGCCAAGAGAAACCTTATCCCTTACCCTCCTTGGACGAGTTTCAACTCCTCTCTTCACCAAGTTACCTTCTCATCACTTCAGGTAACTTCCCAAGTAGTTACTATACACTTTTGTGTATTATAGTGTGTTTAAGAACAATCAGATTGTTTTGTGTAAGATTAAAGAGATTAAGAGAATAAGTAGAGAGAGAATAGAGAGAATGCTCAAAACTCCATTTTAATTAATTTAATGTCTCAGATACAAGTTATATATGAAGAGATAAGGCTGATACAAAGGGGATTTTGAAATGGGACTCAAAGCATGTGAAGTCAAGGCTAGCTGGCTGCTGAGAGGCTTCACATGCTTGGACAGGCTGTAAAGTAGCTTTACCTTTCCAGCTATGACCAGACCTTATCCAAACAGCTCCTCCCTTATCCTGACTCCTCTTAGGCGTGCTTCTCTCCTCACCAAAGTGATCCAAGGTAACTTCCTAACCCTTCAACTTAGTTACCACAGTAAAACTAAAGTTACTGTGGTAAAACTCCAAAGTTACTATATGTCCCAATACTCTTCCTCTATCAATGTATCCACTCTTTATCACCTCATCTCAACACTCCCCCTCAAGCTTGACCATGTGGAACAAGTCAAGCTTGGAAACCATGAAGACCTCCCTCATTAAAAACCTCACCAAAGAAAACCCTTTGGGATAAAACTTTGATGAGGGAAAAAGAGTGGAGACTTCATGGTTAAGGGGCTCAGCTCCTGAGAGTAAGATCAATGAGTCCAAGCCTGGATAGTATGGACTCCATTGTCTTCAATCTCGCTGCCTTGGTAAACACATCTGCAAGCTGATCTTCACTTCTTGTATAACATGGCAGAATCACTCCTAAGATAATCATCTGCCTCACCTTATGACAATCCACCTCTATGTGCTTTGTTCTCTCATGAAACACTGAGTTGGAGGCAATGTGGATAGCTGCTTGATTGTCACAATGCATAGTCATAGGAGTACTCTGCTCAATCTCTAGATGCTTCAAGATCCCCTTGATCCATATCAACTCGTTTGTCAGCTTCAACATGGCTCTATACTCAGCTTCAGCACTTGAACAAGAGATAACCTTTTGCTTCTTACTCTTCCAAGTGACCAAGTTCCCTCCAATGAATGTACAATACCCAGTAGTTGATCTCCTGTCCACTCTATCTCCTGCCCAATCAGCATCACAATACCAACCACTTCTGTACTGCCATTACAGCCCATCCAAACTCCTTGTCCAGCCGTCCCACTTAGATACCTCAGTATCCTATCAACCATCTTCCAATGATGGACCTTTGGCGCATGCATATGTTGACTCACTTGATTCACCGCAAAGCATATATCTGGCCTAGTAATGGTCAAGTAGATCAGCTTGCCAACCATCTTCGTGTATAGCTTAGAATCCTCAAACAGCTGCTTCTCTTCAACCTCCCCCTCACGCAGAACCTTATATCCCTCCTCTAGGGGTGTCTTGGCTATCTTTCCTCCAAGCACATCAGTCTCCTTCAACATATCCATAGTATACTTCCTTTGAGACATAAACAAACCCTCCTTTGATCTGCATATCTCAATGCCCAGAAAATACTTCATCTCTCCAAATCCTTGATGTCAAACACAGATTGAGAAACTCCTTAGTAGCTTGAATCCCTGCCTTATCACTCCCTGTGATAATCAAGTCATCCACATACACTAGAATCACAATGATCCCTGAAGGTCCTGTCAAGGTGAAGAGAGTATGATCTAATTCAGACTTCCTAAACCCTCTCCCATTGAGTGTTGTACTCAGCTTCCTGTACCAAGCTCTAGGTGATTGTTTCAGCCCATATATTGCCTTCTTCAACCTCAAAACATTCCCTGGCTTTACTAGATGCTCAAGACCAGGAGGCGGATGCATGTATACTTCATCTTCAAGTTCACCTTGCAGGAAAGCATTCTTCACATCCATTTGCCACAAATCCCACTCCAAGTTTGTTGCAATGGACAACACAATCCGAACTGTGTGCAGCTTAGCTACTGGTGCAAAGGTATCAATGTAATCCTCTCCATAGGTCTGTGTAAATCCTCTTGCAACCAATCTGGTCTTCTTCCTATCAATCTGTCCATTTGCTAGATACTTGATTGTGAAGATCCATCTACTAGATACAGCCTTCTTTCCCTTAGGCAGCTCACTCTCATACCATGTATCATTTTTGATCATAGCACCTGCTTCAGCTCCCACTGATTCTTTCCATTCCTTGTCTAACATAGCTTCTTCATAAGTCCTTGGTACATAACTCTCATCCAGACTAATCATAAAGGCATAATGCTCCTCTGGAAACTCAGCAAAGGAACACACGGCTTGAGAAGGATGCTCCACAGCCTGGGCATTGTAGTACACTCTCGTGTTTACCCAGTTGGAAGGATCCCTCTTTATCCTTGTGCTCCTCCTCAAAGCTTGAACCTGATCTTCAGTTTGCACACTAGCCGGCTCCACTTGCTCTTCTTCTGAACTGGCCGGTCAACTTGTTCTTCTCACTAGACTGAACCTCATCCACTTCTCCACTAGACTGAACATTGTTCTCAACTTCTTGTGATGTATCTTGATCATGAAGACCTGAATCCTCTTGGTTTTGCTCTTGCTCACCAGATTCAGTTCCATTCCCCCTCTCATGATCAAGAGGAGTTGTTCTTCCAGCTCCACCAGTCTGATTGGAAGGCTCTCTCCTTCCTGGTTCCTGATCCTGGGATAACCCTATCCCGAGCTTCTCCAACAACACTCTCAGTATTGTTGCCTTATCAGATGGAGCTTGAGACAAATCCTTCAGATTTTCCCACTCCTTTTCTTCATAATAACCTTTTGTTTCAACAAACTTCACTTCTCTAGATACCATCACTCTCCTTGCTTCAGGATCATAGCACTTGTACCCCTTCTGAGTGATAGAGTAACCAATGAACATAGCCTTAGTACTCTTTGCCTCCAGCTTGTTTCTCTGCTGTCCTGGAACCATGACATAGCACACACACCCAAAGACACGTAGGTGATCAATGACAGGTTTGCTCTTGTTCAACACTTCAAATGGAGACAGATTCTTCAATATCTTGGTTGGAACCCGGTTGATGAGATAGCAAGCAGTCTGCACAGCATCACTCCAAAAACGTTTTGGGACATTTGCATGAAACATCATTGATCTAGCTACCTCCATCAAGTGCCTGTTCTTCCTCTCAGCTACACCATTCTGCTGTGGTGTATAAGGCAGCTAGTCTGATGCACAATCCCATGCTTGGCTAGATGACTCTTGAAGGCATTGCTGATGTATTCACCTCCATTATCTGATCTCAGTACCTTCACAGTAGCATTGTATTGATTAGATACATATGCTTGGAAGTTCATAAATGCTTCTAGCACCCTATCTTTAGATGGAAGCAATGTAAGCCAAGTATACTTAGACTTCTCATCAATGAATGTCACAAAGTACTTCTGGCTATCTCTAGACAAACAAGGAGCAGTCCACACATCTGAATGAACTAGATCAAAGCAATGCTCATAAGTAGTTTCTGATGTTGGAAAAACAGTCCTACAATGCTTTCCTAATATGCATGCTTCACACTCCAAGTGATTAAATGACATATTAGGAATTATCAATTCAATAGCACGAGCATGAGGATGTCCCAATCTAGCATGCCAAGTAATACTATCAATCTTCTCATAAGTACTACTCAAACACATAGAATCAAAGGGTTTAGAGATCTTAGCCAATTGGAGCTGGTATAGATTATTCTTGCTGTCTCCTCTCCCAATGACCCTTCCAGTCTTCAAATCTTGGAACTCAACATCATCTGGCTGAATATACTACTTGACAGCCAAGATCAATCGTGGCTTTCCTCACAGATAGTAGATTTGAAGCAAACTGTGGCATGTAGAAGGCATCTGAGTCTTTATCAAATAGCTTGAGCTTTCCAACTCCTTCTATTGGAATCCTATCACCATTAGCTATCATCACACCCCCAGTAGCTTTCTTTACATCACTCATTAAGCTTCTGTCACTAATCATGTGATGACTTGCTCCAGAATCAACAATGATGGGTTTGTTGGATGTGGATGCTTTGGCAGGAGCACCTTGTCTCCGGGTCGTAGCCAAAGCATACACATACTTGACAAACTCATCCCATTCCTCCTTTGTGACAGGCTCATCCGCTCCTTTGGTCTCTAGCTTCCTCATAACCCCACTGCTCTCTACAGATTCTCCAATGTAAGCTGAGTAGAAACATTCTCCTACTTGCATACTCTCCTTGATATCCTTCCTCCATAATCTGCTCATCATGACCCACATCTTAGAAAGTTTTCTCAACTTTCCCTTCTTGCAGCTTGTACCTCTCTTCCATCTATCTGGCTTCTTGTTTATCTCCCACATATCAAAAATGTGTTCAACCAGCTCACATATCTCTCTCATAAGAAAGCCAAAGATCACATCTTGCTTCCTCCTTCCTGTATGAGTTTTCACCATACCCAACTCTGATTCTACTTCTCTCAGCCTCCCCACAAGCTGATACAACTCGTCCTTCCCTTGTCTTAGACTATAGATCACGCCCTTGGCTTCATGAACCTCCAACCTTGCTGTCTGACCTTCTTCAGCAGCTACCTCCTTTAAAGGTTCTACCTTTACTTGAATCTCCTTCAAACTTGCTGTCTGATCTTTCTCAGCAGTTCTCACCTTTAAAGGCTCTTCCTTTACATGATTACTCCAAATCCCACAGCTTTCCAAAGCTGTCTCTACCTGGTGTGACCCTGATCAGCTCCGTACTAAAGAACATGAAGTCAAGGAGAGAAGGAGCTAGGAAATGGATCTTGACACGACCTGATGAGCTTTATGGAAAGCTAAAAGGCTTGATCCATGAGGTACTGGACCGAGAAAAGGCTATGGGCCTTGATGTGGCCTTTATAAAGCATGGACTGACTTTAAACAATCATGGACGACCTGTGACAACCCTGATTGACAAGGAAATGGATAGGATGAAGCTGGTTAGACAGGAAATGGAATGGGAGAGATTCAGTCTGATCGAGAAATGGACTGGTCAAACCGACATATGCGAGAATTGAGTTGGAAATGGAAGATTGAGAACCAGAGCAGGAACTGGAACATGATGAGGACCTTTATCATCCAAATGAGCATAAGGAGCAGCTTGGTCGGACCTGGAACAAGATGGATCGAGCCCAAGAAAGAGTTGTTCGAAAAAGGCCTTTATCGGCTCAAAAAAGTGGAAGGACAAGCCAGCTTGGTTTATGATTGGCCCAATATGATTATGCACGACCATTATGGTCTATTTTAGTGTATTTGGTTTTATTATTTATGTAAACTCATTAGGAAGAGGTTTTGGGCTTTATAAACCCATTAGGAGTCGGTTTGGTGTTTTAAATCAATTAGCAATAGGATTTGGTTTTGGTTTTCCTAAACCACATTGGTTTAGGCTTAGGGTTTTATGTTTTATGCTTTTAAACAGCAGCACCACGTCCATGTAACTTTGAATCATTCTTTTTATGAATAAACTTCTTTTTGGTGCAAACCAGTCTTGAGACGACACTGTCTCCTTTGTTCACAAGTGGTGAACGTTTATATCACACTAAGGGAGAGTTAATCTTCTGTGATCCATCCTAGACATCAAGCAGGACGCCCCTGTGTCTCAGGAGTAGCATAAACAACCTCTGAGCAATCCATAGCTCGAAGGTGAAGTCCATCCGCCATCCAAGAAACCTACAATCTCTTGATCCTTTCACCCACGCCCCTTCAAGTGATTCAGGGATTAGACAGCCTATCCAGGGCCGCACCAAGTGGTATCAGAGCCTCTTGAGGGTTAGGGTTTGAAGTTTTAACAAGGGAGCACGAAATTTATCAGTTAACAAGCTGTATTCTATGTCTGGATATGAACAAAAGCTTACAATTCCATTCTTCTATGGAAAGATTGATACAGAGGCATACCTTGATTGGGAAAAGAAGATGGAGTTTCTCTTTGGACTCCAATACTACACTGAAAAGAAAAAGGTATGTCTAGCAGTCAATGGATTCTGTGGAAGTGCATTCTCATGGTGGCAGAGAGTTTCTCAGACTAGGAGATTTGACAAAAAACCACAAATTTTCATGGGTGGAGATGAAGACCTTGATGAAGAAGAGGTTTGTCTCGCAGTGGAAACTTCCAAAACTAAAACCAGAAGCAGCAACGAAGCTTACTACTTTAGATCAGCCTGCCTATTGGTCTGAATTGACATTAAAATCGACTGAGAGAAGATTTGTGGTTCTTGTTCTATCATTGAAACAAGAGGAGAAAAAGCTGCAAGCTTCTATATTAGCTTCTCCAATAAAACAGATTGAGGAGAGTCATAAAACTGAACTAGAACCAACAACTCTTGGTTTAAAACTTGAGGAGGAGGCAGAAGTTGCAGAAGCTGAGTGTGGCCACGTGCCTGATCAAATAAAACAAGAAGAAAAAGTTCCTGGAGGGTCATCTAAAGCTCTTGAATTGGTGCTTCCTACTGTTGAGCAAGGTGATAACTTTAAGTCTTTAGCTTGTGAGTTACTAATCAGACCTTTGGTATGTCTTCAGCTCAGCTTAGTGGAACATCTGAGAGTTGTTAAGGGCCTGCAGCAAGTTGTTTTTGAACCAGGAGGAAGCTTCAGTGTTAGTATAAGAAGTAACAACAATCTGATGCAGAAAACAGTTACATACAAGCTTGATCTGCAAGGTTTCTTCACTCCTGAAAAACAAGATTTGAGGTCAAATCTTTTGAAGGGAAAGAGGATGATGTGATCTTGAGTATCTGCAGTAAAAATAGAGGAGAAATAGGAGGTAACACGCCCTTGATTAGTCCCATAACTAATCAGAACCAGCTGAGATCAACAAAACAGAAACTTGCTGTGGTTAAAAAGATGCCAAAGCTTGAGAATGAATATGGGGATCATTACACACGACCACCAGACCCTATGCAGCATGAGAACCAAGTTATAATGTGCATTGGGCAAGGTGTATTGAGAGAAATCATAGATATTCTCCTAGGCTGCCACAAGGAGCTAGTTCGGCCACCAGATCAATCAGCAAGGTTTCTGCTTGTTTTTAGAGATCTAATGCTCTCATTCTATCCGGGAGAGCATAGAACACATGCTGAGACAGCCATGGTTGAGGCGTGCTTATGGAGTAAATGGAGAAAATCTTTTGCAGCAGCAGCTGGTTATGAGTTAAATGGAAAGAAAAGTTTTGTTTGCTACATACTAAGGCACGTGAGGGGCTTAGAGATGATTGAGCAAGGTTCCAAGAGCTCTCTGAAGCGTGGAAAAGGATTGCAGTCCTGGGTATTTGATCCAGGAGATGATCATGTTTCTATCATCTTACAAGTCTCGGATTTGAGGACAAATCCTTTTGAAGGGAGAGAGGATGGTGTGACCCTGATCAGCTCCGTACTAAAGAACATGAAGTCAAGGAGAGAAGGAGCTAGGAAATGGATCTTGACACGACCTGATGAGCTTTATGGAAAGCTAAAAGGCTTGATCCATGAGGTACTGGACCGAGAAAAGGCTATGGGCCTTGATGTGGCCTTTATAAAGCATGGACTGACTTTAAACAATCATGGACGACCTGTGACAACCCTGATTGACAAGGAAATGGATAGGATGAAGCTGGTTAGACAGGAAATGGAATGGGAGATTCAGTCTGATCGAGAAATGGACTGGTCAAACCGACATATGCGAGAATTGAGTTGGAAATGGAAGATTGAGAACCAGAGCAGGAACTGGAACATGATGAGGACCTTTATCATCCAAATGAGCATAAGGAGCAGCTTGGTCGGACCTGGAACAAGATGGATCGAGCCCAAGAAAGAGTTGTTCGAAAAAGGCCTTTATCGGCTCAAAAAGTGGAAGGACAAGCCAGCTTGGTTTATGATTGGCCCAATATGATTATGCACGACCATTATGGTCTATTTTAAGTGTATTTGGTTTTATTATTTATGTAAACTCATTAGGAAGAGGTTTTGGGCTTTATAAACCCATTAGGAGTCGGTTTGGTGTTTTAAATCAATTAGCAATAGGATTTGGTTTTGGTTTTCCTAAACCACATTGGTTTAGGCTTAGGGTTTTATGTTTTATGCTTTTAAACAGCAGCACCACGTCCATGTAACTTTGAATCATTCTTTTTATGAATAAACTTCTTTTTGGTGCAAACCAGTCTTGAGACGACACTGTCTCCTTTGTTCACAAGTGGTGAACGTTTATATCACACTAAGGGAGAGTTAATCTTCTGTGATCCATCCTAGACATCAAGCAGGACGCCCCTGTGTCTCAGGAGTAGCATAAACAACCTCTGAGCAATCCATAGCTCGAAGGTGAAGTCCATCCGCCATCCAAGAAACCTACAATCTCTTGATCCTTTCACCCACGCCCCTTCAAGTGATTCAGGGATTAGACAGCCTATCCAGGGCCGCACCACTACCCAACCTGACCAGATCCACTCGTTTTCTCTCCCTTTCTTCACTTGATAACTTGATCTTGTCTTCATCTCTCTGCTCACGTTTGACTCCATCAGATGTCCTCAATAAAACCCAGCAAATGAAGAACAGAGCTCAAAACCACCAAGAACACTCAAGAACATCAAGAACAGCTCAAGAACACAAAACCAGATCTTTAAGAACATGAATAACACACTTCCACCCTTTTAGTAACCTGGCTCTGATACCATATACACTTTTGTGTATTATAGTGTGTTTAAGAACAATCAGATTGTTTTGTGTAAGATTAAAGAGATTAAGAGAATAAGAGAATAAGTAGAGAGAGAATAGAGAGAATGCTCAAAACTCCATTTTAATTAATTTAATGTCTCAGATACAAGTTATATATGAAGAGATAAGGCTGATACAAAGGGGATTTCGAAATGGGACTCAAAGCATGTGAAGTCAAGGCTAGCTGGCTGCTGAGAGGCTTCACATGCTTGGACAGGCTGTAAAGTAGCTTTACCTTTCCAGCTATGACCAGACCTTATCCAAACAGCTCCTCCCTTATCCTGACTCCTCTTGGGCGTGCTTCTCCTCACCAAAGTGATCCAAGGTAACTTCCTAACCCTTCAACTTAGTTACCACAGTAAAACTAAAGTTACTGTGGTAAAACTCCAAAGTTACTATATGTCCCAATACTCTTCCTCTATCAATGTATCCACTCTTTATCACCTCATCTCAACAGTTACTGTGGTTAAAATAAAGTTACCACAGTAAAACTCTAAAGTTACTGTCTCAGCCTCAACACTCTATTGAACCTCAAAGCTTCATCTCTTCACTTCTTGGTCTTCTTCTCAACATAAAGTAGTGGAGAATCATTAGGAAGTGGAATAAATCTCATAGGAATTAGGATGAAGAAGCAGTCACACTTTCAAATCAGGTGATCCCAGTTTTCCTGTTTGGGAATATGACAACTTCTTTGTCATTCTAATCAAACCAGGAAGAATCGCGATGTAAGAAGCTTGATTTTGATACATAAAGTAGTGGAGAATCACTAGTAAGTAGAAAAAATCTCATAGGAGTTAGGATGAAGAAGCTATCCCACTTTTAAATCAGGTGATCCCAGTTTTCCTGTTTGAGAATATGACAACTTCTTTGTCATTCTAATCAACACAGGAAGAATCGCCATGTAAAAAGCTTGATTTTGATACATAAAGTAGTGGAGAATCATTAGGAAGTGGAATAATGTTGAGATGAGTTGAGACATGTGAAGTAAAGACACAAAGGAGTTGAGAACATAAGGAGAGCAAAAGGGTTAAGAGGCTGAATAAGGTGAAGGGGATGGTACGGATGGAGAGGCCGTACCAGGCCGTACAAATGACCAGGCCGTACAAGGTGAAAGCGGTCAAGTAACTATCCAAGTAACTCTGATGTACTGAGGAGAAGTTACACTCGGCCAAGACCTTATCCGAACGTTGAGAGGATAAGGAAGGCACGGCTTGACAGCTAGGACAGGCTGGCAAGGGCTGGAAAGGAAGAGCATCTGGTCTTGGATAAGAAAGATGCTTCAAACGTGTGGAGACACCCATTGGCCGGTTCAAATTAAAGCTTAGGCTCCCCTTTGACTCTACATGCTTATGATTTCGAAAACCCTAAGTGTATGGACCTATATATATGTAATCTCATCCCTTAATAAAGATTAGACAGTTCTAAACAATCTCTCTCTATACTCACTCATTATGATTCTCCATTAGTCTCTAATCTGTCTCTTAATCTCTTATTCTCTTCTATAATCCTTTCTAAACTCAGATAATTATTTACATCCTTAAATCTCATATGGTATCAGAGCCAGGTTGATTAAAATATGAGTTCGTGAGTGACTCTCTTAAAGGATTCAAGTTTGAAACTTTAAGAGAACAAGTGAGTGTGTTTGAGAGTTTCTTGAGATTTCAAAAGCTCAAGGTACTTTGCGTGTGTCTTGGTGATCCGTGGGAGGTTCATTTGAAGACTCAAGGGTAAATCTGTGTTCTAGAGGGCAGTGTGGGTTCTCAGTACAAGATCTAGTCATTTGTTCAAGCTGTAGACGTCAAGCTGTTCAAGATGGAAAGTGTTATGAAGATGAAGGTCGCGGTGACATTCAAAGGAAGCAACTACCTAGTCTGGTCTAGGATGGTGAAGACTGCTGTGGGAAGCAAGGGTTTGTGGAAGCATATCACAGCTGGTGAAGCTCCAAGGGCGATTACTCAAGAGGGTGACGCAGAGAGCTCCGAGGAGAGTGTTGTGGAGAAGTGGCAACAAGAAGACATGATGGTGATGTTGTCCTTCATGCCTCTTTGGACCGGCTATCCTAGATGCTTACAGCTACTGTGAGACAGCCAAGGAGCTGTGGGACACTCTGAAGAAGGTGTATGGAAATGTTTCTAACCTGAACCGAGTGTTTGAAGTCAAGAAGGCAATCAACGAGTTAACCCAAGATGACATGGAGTTTACAAAGCATTTGGGGAGGTTCAGGACACTGTGGTCTGAGCTGGAGATGTTGAGGCCAAGCACAGTTGATCCAGAGCTTCTAAATGAGAGGCGTGAGCAGGACAAGGTATTTGGGTTGCTGCTCACATTGAACGCAAGCTACAATGGTCTCATTCAGCACATGCTTAGGTCCGAGAAGTTACCTGACCTTGAGGAGGTGTGTGCTCAGATACAAAGGGAGCAGGGCTCAATGGGCTTGTTTGGAGGCAGGGAGACTTATCTCTTGCAAATGCTGTGCAATCTGACCGTGAAGAACCTCCTCAAGCAACAAAGCTGGCTACAACAAGTATGAGAAGTTCAATGGGAATTGTGATCATTGCAAGAGGTATGGGCACAAGAAGATTCAGTGCTGGATACTCCATCCCCACTTGAAGCCGGCTAAGTTCATAAAGGAGAAAGAGGCAAGAGCTCACATGACTGAAGGATCAAGTGGAGCAGGGCCATCCAACCGAGGAACTGAAGTGGAGAACCGTGAAGGAAATGGAAAAGCTTTGGTGACCTACACTGGAGCCATCAACCCCCGAGGCAATGATCAAGACTTCATCAGGAGGTCCGAGATGGATGCACTCATC
Organism: Brassica napus; assembly: GCF_020379485.1. NCBI lineage: Eukaryota > Viridiplantae > Streptophyta > Magnoliopsida > Brassicales > Brassicaceae > Brassica > Brassica napus. Next base: position 38,620 of record NW_026016731.1, on the reverse strand, counting down.
AAAATGCTCAAGGATAATGGTAACATTCATGGGTATTCATTTGGTGCTTCTATGATTGCTAGGACTATAGAAATGACTCACAGTAAGGCTGAGATTGCTAGGAATGATAGTAAGGCTGGAATTGAGCAGTGCATTGATAGAAATGCTAAGATGAATGCATATAGATCAAAATGTATCTGCCATCATGCTAGCAATGCATCCAAACCATTTATTATAGATTCAGGTGCATCTCATCATATGATTAGTGACACCAACCTGATTAAAGACATAGAACCTACTAATGGATGTGTGATGATTGCAAATGGAGATAAGATACCTATTAAGGGAATAGGAAACTTAAAGCTATTTGATAAGACTACTAGAGCATTTTATATTCCTGAATTCACATCAAATCTACTTTCAGTTAAGAAATGCACTACTGATTTGAATTGCAATGTTATATTCAGTCCTAATGATGTGAAGTTTCAGGATATTGAAAGCAGCCAATTGATTGGAAAAGGAGTTACAAAGGGAGAGTTATATATGCTTGAGAAGCTTGATCATGTTTCCAATCATAACTGCTCATTTACTTCTGCTTCTAGTTTGAATAAAAATGCATTGTGGCATGCTAGACTAGGTCATCCCCATGAGAGGGCTTTAAACTTGATGTTACCAGGTGTTGTTTTTGAAAATGATAAGTGTGAAGCTTGTATTTTAGGCAAGCATTGTAAGAATGTGTTTCCAAGAACATCTACTGTTTATGAAAATTGCTTTGATTTGATTCATACTGATGTGTGGACTGCACCTAGTTTCTCTAGAGATAATCATAAGTACTTGTCACATTCATTGATGAAAAATCTAAACACCTGGTTAACACTAATTCCATCAAAAGATAGGGTGATAGATGCATTCAAGAACTTTCAAGCTTATGTGACTAACCATTATCATGCTAAGATTAAAATTTTGAGATCAGATAATGGAGGAGAATACACAAGCTATGCGTTCAAAAGCCATCTAGATCATCATGGAATACTTCATCAAACAAGCTGCCCCTACACACCACAACAGAATGGTGTAGCTGAGAGGAAGAACAGGCACTTGATGGAGGTGGCTCGGTCATTAATGTTCCAAGCTAATGTACCTAAGAGATTCTGGAGTGATGCTGTATCCACTGCTTGCTATCTAATCAACCGAATACCTACAAGGGTATTGAAGGATCAAGCACCATTTGAGGTACTGAACCAGCGCAAGCCATCTTTGACATATATGAGAGTGTTTGGATGCTTGTGTTATGTGTTGGTACCAGGAGAGTTGAGGATAAGCTAGAAGCAAGAAGCAGAAAGGCAATGTTCATTGGCTACTCAACAACTCAAAAAGGATATAAGTGTTATGATCCAGAAGCTAGAAGGGTACTTGTATCTAGAGATGTGAAGTTCATTGAAGAAAGAGGATACTATGAAGAGAAGAATCAAGAAGACTTGAGGGATCTTACATCAGATAAGGCTGGAGTCTTAAGAATGATTTTGGAAGGTCTTGGTATCAAGATGAATCAGGATCAGTCCACAAGAAGTAGACAACCAGAAGAGAGCTCAAATGAACCAAGAAGAGCTGCTCAAACACCTCACCTTGATCATGAGGGGGGAAGTGAACCTGAAACTCAAGAAAATGGCCAAGAAGGAGTCGGCTTGAGTGAAGAAGGAGAAGAGTTCAACTCAGGTTCTCATCATCAAGGTGAGCAAGACCAAGGAGATGAAGAACATCACAGTGAAGCACAAGAACCGCATATACAAGATGAGCAGGTTCAAGTGCAAGAACAACCTGTATTGAGGAGAAGCACAAGGCTTAGAAAGGATCCTTCCTCTTGGGTAAACACGCGAGTGTACTACAATGCCCAAGCTGTGGAGGATCCTTCTCAAGTTGTGTGTTCCTTTGCTCAATACCCTGAAGAACATTGTGCGTTCATGGTTAACTTGGATGAGAACTATATTCCAAGAAGCTATGAAGAAGCAATCATGGATAAAGAATGGAAGGAATCAGTTGGAGCTGAGGCAGGAGCCATGATCAAGAATGATACATGGTATGAGAGTGAGTTACCAAAAGGGAAGAAGCTGTGAGTAGTAAATGGATATTCACAATCAAGTATAAGGCTGATGGAAAGGTTGAGAGGAAGAAGTCAAGGCTAGTAGCAAGAGGTTTCACTCAAACTTATGGAGAAGATTACATAGAAACCTTTGCACCAGTAGCTAAACTACATACAATAAGGATTGTATTAAGCTTGGCTGTGAATCTTGGATGGGGGTTATGGCAAATGGATGTGAAGAATGCATTCTTACAAGGTGAACTTGAGGATGAAGTATATATGCATCCACCTCCAGGCCTAGAACACTTAGTGAAGAAAGGGAATGTGTTAAGATTGAAGAAAGCTATCTATGGGCTGAAGCAATCACCAAGGGCTTGGTACAACAAGCTGAGCACTACTCTGAATGGCCGTGGCTTCAAGAAGTCTGAACTAGACCACACTCTCTTCACACTCACAACTCCCTCAGGTATGATTGCACTTCTTGTGTATGTTGATGATATCATTATCACAGGAAGTGATAAGGAAGGTATCATAGCAACCAAGGAGTTCATTAAATCCATGTTTGAGATTAAAGATTTGGGTGAAATGAAATACTTTCTTGGAATTGAGATATGTAGATCCAAGGAAGGTTTATTCATGTCCCAAAGGAAGTATACACTTGATCTTTTGAAAGGTGCAGGTGCTTATGGAGGCAAGACTGCAAGGATGCCTATGGAGGATGGCTACAAAGTCCCACGAGAGGGGGAGATTGAAGACAGCAAACCTTATCAGGATCCTAAACTCTATAGAAAACTAGTTGGCAAATTGATTTATCTTACCATAACTAGACCTGACATTTGTTTTGCTGTGAATCAGGTGAGTCAACACATGCAAGTTCCTAAGGAGCATCATTGGCGCATGGTGGAGAGGATCTTGATGTATCTCAATGGCTCACCTGATCGAGGAGTATGGATGGGTTGCAATGGAAGCTCTGAAGTGGTTGGATACTGTGATGCAGATTGGGCTGGTGATAGAACAGACAGGAGATCAACCACAGGCTATTGCACATTCATTGGAGGCAACTTGGTGACATGGAAGAGTAAGAAGCAGAAGGTGGTCTCTTGCTCAAGCGCAGAAGCTGAGTATAGAGCTATGCTGAAGCTTACCAATGAGTTGGTATGGATCAAAGGCATCTTGAAGCATTTGGAGATTGATCAAGCCACGCCAATGACAATGCATTGTGATAACCAAGCAGCCATTCACATTGCATCCAACTCGGTGTTTCATGAGAGAACCAAACACATTGAAGTTGATTGCCATAAGGTGAGGCAAATGATCATCCTAGGAGTCATCTTGCCATGTTACACGAGGAGTGAAGATCAGTTAGCTGATGTGTTCACCAAGGCTGCAAGACAGAAGACAATGGAGTCCATTCACATCAGGTTGGGCCTCATTGATCTTGGGAAGAGAAGGAGCTGATCCTCTTGGCTGTGAGGTCTTTACTCTTTTTCCCTCATCAAGGTTTTGTCCCAATGGGTTTTCCTTGGTGAGGTTTTTAATGAGGAAGATCTCATAGCCATCCAAGCTTAGGCTTTTACAAAGCTAAGCTTGAGGGGGAGTGTTGAGATGAGTTGAGACATGTGAAGTAAAGACACAAAGGAGTTGAGAACATAAGGAGAGCAAAAGGGTTAAGAGGCTGAATAAGGTGAAGGGGATGGTACGGATGGAGAGGCCGTACCAGGCCGTACAATGACCAGGCCGTACAAGGTGAAAGCGGTCAAGTAACTATCCAAGTAACTCTGATGTACTGAGGAGAAGTTACACTCGGCCAAGACCTTATCCGAACGTTGAGAGGATAAGGAAGGCACGGCTTGACAGCTAGGACAGGCTGGCAAGGGCTGGAAAGGAAGAGCATCTGGTCTTGGATAAGAAAGATGCTTCAAACGTGTGGAGACACCCATTGGCCGGTTCAAATTAAAGCTTAGGCTCCCCTTTGACTCTACATGCTTATGATTTCGAAAACCCTAAGTGTATGGACCTATATATATGTAATCTCATCCCTTAATAAAGATTAGACAGTTCTAAACAATCTCTCTCTATACTCATTTCATTATGATTCTCCATTAGTCTCTAATCTGTCTCTTAATCTCTTATTCTCTTCTATAATCCTTTCTAAACTCAGATAATCATTTACATCCTTAAATCTCATAAATAAATCTCATAGGAGTTAGGATGAAGAAGCTATCCCACTTTCAAATCAGGTGATCCCAGTTTTCCTGTTTGGGAATATGACAACTTCTTTGTCATTCTAATCAAACCAGGAAGAATCGCGATGTAAGAAGCTTGATTTTGATACATAAAGTAGTGGAGAATCATTAGGAAGTGGAATAAATCTCATAGGAATTAGGATGAAGAAGCTATCACACTTTTAAATCAGGTGATCCCAGTTTTCCTGTTGGGGAATATGACAACTTCTTTGTCATTCTAATCAAACCAGGATGAATCGCGATGTAAGAAGCTTGATTTTGATACATAAAGTAGTGCAGAATCATTAGGAAGTGGAATAAATCTCATAGGAGTTAGGATGAAGAAGCTATCCCACTTTCAAATCAGGTGATCCCAGTTTTCCTGTTTGGGAATATGACAACTTCTTAGTCATTCTAATCAAACCAGGAAGAATCGCGATGTAAGAAGCTTGATTTGATACATAAAGTAGTGGAGAATCATTAGGAAGTGGAAATAAATCTCATAGGAATTAGGATGAAGAAGCTATCACACTTTCCAATCAGGTGATTCCAGTTTTCCTGTTTGGGAATATGACAACGTCTTTGTCATTCAAATCAAACCAGGATGAATCGCGATGTAAGAAGCTTGATTTTGATACATAAAATAGTGGATAATGTTGAGAAGAGGTGATAAAGAGTGGATACATTGATAAAGGAAGAGTATTGAAGCAGTCAGTTACTTTGGGGATTTACCACAGTAACTTTAGTTTTTACTGTGGTAACTAAGCTAAAGGCTTGGGAAGTTATCTTGCAACACTTTGGAGAGTATATCACGCCAAGGAGCAGTCTGGATAAGAAAGGATCAGTTTGGATAAGGTCTGGTCATAGCTGGAAAGGAAAAGCTACTTTACAGCCTGTCCAAGCATGTGAAGCCTCTCAACCATCCAGCTAGCTTTGACTTCACATGCTTTGAGTCCCATTTCGAAATCCCCTTTGTACCAGCCTTATCTCTTCATATATAACTTGTATCTGAGACATTAAATCAATTAATGGAGTTTTGAGTATTCTCTCTATTCTCTCTCTACTTATTCTCTTAATCTCTTTAATCTTACACAAAACAATCTGATTGTTCTTAAACACACTCTAATACACAAAAGTGTATATGGTATCAGAGCCAGGTTACTAAAAGGGTGGAAGTGTGTTCATGTTCTTACAAATCTGGTTTTGTGTTCTTGAGCTGTTCTTGATGTTCTTGAGTGTTCTTGGTGGTTTTGAGCTCTGTTCTTCATTTGCTGGGTTTTATTGAGGACATCTGATGGAGTCAAACGTGAGCAGAGAGATGAAGACAAGATCAAGTTATCAAGTGAAGAAAGGGAGAGAAAACGAGTGGATCTGGTCAGATTGGGTAGAGACAGCTTTGGAAAGCTGTGGGATTTGGAGTAATCATGTAAAGGAAGAGCCTTTAAAGGTGAAAGCTGCTGAGAAAGATCAGACAGCAAGTTTGAAGGAGATTCAAGTAAAGGTAGAACCTTTAAAGGAGGTAGCTGCTGAAGAAGGTCAGACAGCAAGGTTGGAGGGTCATGAAGCCAAGGGCGTGATCTATAGTCTAAGACAAGGGAAGGACGAGTTGTATCAGCTTGTGGGGAGGCTGAGAGAAGTAGAATCAGAGTTGGGTATGGTGAAAACTCATACAGGAAGGAGGAAGCAAGATGTGATCTTTAGCTTTCTTATGGGAGAGATATTTGAGCTGGTTGAACACATTTGTGATGTGTGGGAGATAAACAAGAAGCCAGGTAGATGGAAGAGAGGTACAAGCTGCAAGAAGGGAAAGTTGAGAAAACTTTCTAAGATGTGGGTCATGATGAGAGATTATGGAGGAAGGATATCAAGCAGAGTATGCAAGTAGGAGAGTGTTTCTACTCAGCTTACATGGGAGAATCTGTAGAGAGCAGTGAGGTTATGAGGAAGCTAGAGACCAAAGGAGCAGATGAGCATGTCACAAAGGAGGAATGGGATGAGTTTGTCAAGTATGTGTATGCTTTGGCTACGACCCGGAGACAAGGTGCTCCTGCCAAAGCATCCACATCCAACAAACCCATCATTGTTGATTCTGGAGCAAGTCATCACATGATTAGTGATAGAAGCTTAATGAGTGATGTAAAGAAAGCCACTGGGGGTGTGATGATAGCTAATGGTGATAGGATTCCAATAGAAGGAGTTGGAAAGCTCAAGCTATTTGATAAAGACTCAGATGCCTTCTACATGCCACAGTTTGCTTCAAATTTGCTATCTGTGAGGAAAGCCACAATTGATCTTGGCTGTCAAGTAGTATTCAGGCCAGATGATGTTGAGTTCCAAGATTTGAAGACTGGAAGGGTCATTGGGAGAGGAGACAGCAAGAATAATCTATATCAGCTCCAATTGGCTAAGATCTCTAAACCCTTTGATTCTATGTGTTTGAGTAGTACTTATGAGAAGATTGATAGTATTACTTGGCATGCTAGATTGGGACATCCTCATGCTCGTGCTATTGAATTGATAATTCCTAATATGTCATTTAGTCATTTGGAGTGTGAAGCATGCATATTAGGAAAGCATTGTAGGACTGTTTTTCCAACATCAGAAACTACTTATGAGCATTGCTTTGATCTAGTTCATTCAGATGTGTGGACTGCTCCTTGTTTGTCTAGAGATAGCCAGAAGTACTTTGTGACATTCATTGACGAGAAGTCTAAGTATACTTGGCTTACATTGCTTCCATCTAAAGATAGGGTGCTAGAAGCATTTATGAACTTCCAAGCATATGTATCTAATCAATACAATACTACTGTGAAGGTACTGAGATCAGATAATGGAGGTGAATACATCAGCAATGCCTTCAAGAGTCATCTAGCCAAGCATGGGATTGTGCATCAGACTAGCTGCCCTTACACACCACAGCAGAATGGGGTAGCTGAGAGGAAGAACAGGCACTTGATGGAGGTTGCTAGATCAATGATGTTTCATGCAAATGTCCCAAAACGCTTTTGGAGTGATGCTGTGCAGACTGCTTGCTATCTCATCAACCGGGTTCCAACCAAGATATTGAAGAATCTGTCTCCATTTGAAGTGTTGAATAAGAGCAAACCTGTCATTGATCACCTACGTGTCTTTGGGTGTGTGTGCTATGTCATGGTTCCAGGAGAGCAGAGAAACAAGCTGGAGGCAAAGAGTACTAAGGCTATGTTCATTGGTTACTCTATCACTCAGAAGGGGTACAAGTGCTATGATCCTGAAGCAAGGAGAGTGATGGTATCTAGAGAAGTGTGTTGAACTGAAGAGAAGAATGGAGCTTGTACATATAGGGCAAGCTCTTGAAGATCTTAAGAAGAGTTCTATGAAGCTTCAGAAGTGATGAGAAGCTGATACGAGATTGGGAAAATGTCCAAGAAGGGTTCTAATCAGACTTGGGAGGACATTGGAGGAGTTTAGGCTGAAATGGTTAATGAGAAAGTTAGGACGATCTGTACGGACGGCCGTACGGACTGTACGGACCGTACGGACCAGGGCATCCCAAAACTTATCATCTCGACCATTTGAGCATAGTTGAGGAATGTGCAAGCTTAGGGCACAATGTGTACGGCCAGGAAGTCCGTACAGCATGGTCTGGTCATGTCTTGGGTCACAAGGCATGGAGAAACTCATTTGGACCTTATACATGAAGAAGGGATCAAAATGGCATCTTGGATGGCCTTGGAAAGGATCAGGCAAGATGCCCTTGCTTCTGTCCGTGTATGGATAAGGTCTTCACTCCTATTGGCTTATTCAGTCCACAAGACAGCTCATGACAGCCTGTGTAAAGACCAGGAACGCCCAAGCTTCCTATTGGCCAAGCATGTGAAGCTTATGGTCCATAGAATTCAAAATAAGGCTCCTCCTTGTTTGACTTCACATGTGTGATGTATCTGAATGTAAACCCTAGTAGAAAACAGTCTGTCCTATTTAAATAAGAGGCAGAGACGATTTGTAAGCTCCAAGTGAGTATGGGGGATTTCCCCTCTCCTTCATGGAAATGAAAAACTAGTTCTTGAATCTGAAACTCTAATCTCTAAACACTTATTCTCTTAGTCTCTCAGTCTCTTAATCTCATTCTCTTTAGTCTCTTAAACACTTAAACACTCTCATCAATCTTTGTTCTTAAATCACTTAGAACAAGCTCTCATCTTTCTCCATTGGAGTTTATACACACACACATACAGCCAGAGTAGAGATCTCTTTAAAATCACATGGTATCAGAGCCAGGTTCATTAGAACTTGGTTCTTGCTTCCGCTGAAGCTCATAGCTCTCCTCCATGTCGCTTGAAGCCAAGAAGAAGCTCCATGGTCCAGCCGGCTGTTCTACTCCTCAAGAAGAAGGTGTGCTCATCCATGGTGTCCAGAAGCTGTCTCTGGCTGATCTACACTCTCTCATGAAGCCCATGAAGAAGAAAGAACCTTGGAAGCAATGGTGTATGAGGTGGTCTAATCAACCATGCTTCAAAGCTATGTCCAAGCTAGTTCTTATCCACTGTCCAAGAAGAAAGGTGATAGCTTTCAGCTGGTACTGGTGTGGCGAATTCAACATGAAGAAAGGTGTAGTCTTTGACATGGAAAGTTCAAGAGAAAGGTCCATGGGAGAAGGAGAAGTTGGAATCGACACCAACAGCTCACTGTCTTGCCATGTTCTATGGAGTTTCAAGGAACTAACACAAGTTCCTTGGCTGTAAGAAACCTCTTTCTCTTGTATAAAGCTTGAGTATATTGACTGGTTGTGATGTTGTGATGTGATTGAAATCCTGAGGATTGTTTAAAGATTGCTAAATGAATACTTTAGAATCTGTCTCAGTATGCTTAAAGAGCCTTGTTTGGTGATTAAGATTGTTTAATATGCTTAGCTCCGGTTCATAGTGATGCTTGTTGTGATTAATTAAATCTGCTTGCATACATGGAGTGAAACCGAATTTAAAGCTGTTGCATATAGTCTTGTGGCTGTCTTACATTGAAGTATTAGATTCATGTCTAAGTACTGAGTAAAGAAGCTCTTAAGAGTGCCTAAGTAACTTGTTTTGAATCTGTTAGGATCTTACTTGTACTTAGAGATTTAGCTTGCAAAGATTAGAACTTGATAATGCCTTGTGTCTATCTGTTGCATTGCTTGTGATATTGGGAATCAAACTTGACAATTTATTAATCAAGATTTGACATCAATACTATTGAAAATGGTTAAATGCTTAATGTCAGTTCTAAATTAACTTGTCTTGTTAAGATGATAGATTATATTATCTAATCATGCTTGCTTTCATGAGTTAGAAACTGATTAAGATTAATGCATACTGCCTTGTATTGTTGCATTTAGATTAAAGTCTAAGTTGCATATTAAGGAGTGTTTAAAAGTGCCTAAATACTTTGACTTGAATCTGATAAGGTCTTGCTTAGTATTTAGAGAATGGTTGCTTGCATAGATAAGAACTTGACATTGTCTTGATTCTATCTAATGCTATAAAGCTTGAGACATTGGTGATCAAACTTGATGAAGTCAAGGATTGATCCCAATGCAATTGTGTCTTACCTTTGCTAGAGTTTGAGTGATGTTTCAGGTTCACAAAAGGTGTTCCTAGTTCATCATCAAATCCGAGTTGAAAGAGAAAGAATGATGCCCATTGTGTGTACAATGGAGAGGTGTTACAGGAAGGGAGAAGCACAGATGGTTGTAAAACTCACTGGTGTTCTTCTTCTTAACATTGCAAGTACCAGGAGAAGAAGCCAACCGGGTCTAGGCAGTGGCGTGCCTATTCAAGAGGGTGCTCAAACTAAGACAGAGCACTCTTGGCTGTGTGAAGAAGAAGGCTACTCTATCAAGGCGGCTTCTATTGTGAGGTGATTGAAGAAGTAGCTGAAGCATCCACAAGCATTCCATCATGGTGGTGAATTCAGAAGGGTGATTGCAATAAGAGAAGAAGAAGAAGTAAGGATTCAAGTGGTAACTTTGAGAACCACTCCTTATCATCTTAACCAAGGGAGTAAACCTAATCTCATCTATCTTAATATGTCATGATAGGTTTATCTCCTGATTATACTATGTGCTTTCCCTAATTCCATAAGAGTTTATAGCTTCTAGTAGAATGTCTAGGCTAATTGCACTGAAATTGTTTTGCTGCTGCATTGTCTGATTGATAGTAAGTAATGTCTAGAGTCCCAGAATCTCACGGTCTGTTTATTGCATTGTCTTGGGTGTGGTCATAAACTTGAATCATCATGAATGTGTTGTAGAATTGAGTAGAATGTCTGCTACTTGCATCATAATTGATAAGTTATTTTGCATACATAAGCATATCTCATACTGTCTAAGTTCAATCCTAGTGTTATCTGATGCTATTGCCTATGTTTAATCCATCAATGAAAGTCTTGCATCAATTAGAAATTGTCTAAGTTGCTTGCATCATTGGTTCTGATTGAAACTGTTGTGCATAGCTTTAATATTAATCATGGATTGAACCTGTTGCATTCATATAGCTAATGCTTTAAGATTGTGCATTCATGTAGTAATGCATTTAAAAATGAGCCTAAATTTCAAATGTACTGATGTAAGCTTGCATTGCATTTAGAGAACTTAATAATCATAATAACCTAGGATGTCAATGTAGTGTCTAGAACTTGCATTGTCATTGTTAGAGATTGAAATCTACTTGTCTTGACACAGTCCAGTTCTGAGTGTTGCTATGCCATAATTAAATTCATCAGTGATGTCTTATAAGCATTTAGAAGTATGTCTAAGCTACTTGAATCATTGGCTGTGATAAAACTAGTGAGCATAAGCATCAATTGAGTCACACTTATTGCCTTGATTGCATAAGTATCATCTAGTCTTGTGTTCATTTGGATTGAATCTGGTTCATTCATATGGTTAGTGTGTAATCTAATGCATTCATCTATTGTTGCATTTAAAAAAAAAAAAAAAAAAAACTGAATTGAACCTAAAGGGATCAGTGTATTGTTGAAAGCATACATTGTCTTTGCATATTCTTGTCTTGATTGTCTAGCTTGTTTCAAGTATCATATATTATTGTGGCATTGGTGATCAAACAGGATGGATGATCTTGGTTTGATCCCAATGGGATGATCTGATCTTGCATTGAGTTGTGGTGGTGTTAGGTACACAAGGGAAGTGATACATGTCACTCGCCAACAACCAAGAATGTAAAGACAAGGGTCTTGCGCCATTGCATATCATCACTAGGACATGTTAGTCCATAATCTACAGGAAGTGTAGTGTGATTAAGTATGCAATGAGAGATGGCCATTGCATAATACCATTGGACATATCTAGTCCTTAGTCTACAGGAAGTGTAGCATGGGTCATTATGCAATGAGAGGTGTGTCTTGTGAGACTCTCTATGGTGATTCAAACACCCTAGTTCCTGGTTAAGGAAGAGAGTAAACTCACAAGAAGAAAGCTATCATGAAAGATGATAGTTATTAGACCATGGAGATGCATAAGATCATCACAAGCTTAGCTCCTTCTAGTCTCGGTTCTAAGCTTGAGGGGGAGTCTTAATGCATATGATCCATGGCAAGAGGCTGTTCAGAGCAGCCTTGGCGAGTGAGGAAGAAGGCTCTCCATCAATGCAGCTTCAATGAGAGGTGATTGAGGAGAAGCTGATGAATCCATTCTGCTTTCCAAGAAGTTGATGATGCCATGAAGATGGTGCATTGGCCGAGTTAGGAAACTCACAAAAACACAAGGGAAGTTCCCTTAGACTTTTAAACTCTTTCTTCAAATCTTCTTCATTCATCTTATTCATTGCTTGTGCGTGAAAAGATACTTAAAAAGATTATGATTGAAGTGTGAGATTGTGTGCATCAAGTGTGATGCAGGATATTCATTTTCTTGGTTTTGATAGGTACTGATGCACCTTTGGGATAATGTATCAGGTACCATTGCTTGAGTCTCACTAAAGGTGTTCCTGGTCATTTCCTAGCTTCTCTAAAGTGGCTGTGAAGTCTGTTGAGAGGGGGAGATCCAAACCAGGTCTATGAGGAGGGCAAGCAGTGTGTGAAGTGTTGATCAGGCTCACTGGTGTTGTAAAGATGATCTGGTCGTGTCCTAGCTTCTCTAAGATGGCTGAGAAGTCAGTTGAGAGGGGGGAGACTTCAAACCGGTTCCAAGAAGAGGTGAAGCTGAAGTGTGAAGTGTGCGCAAAGCTGTGAAGAGTTGCTGCACCTATTAGGCCGTGATCCAGAGCTTCTTGTGTCCAACCACACTGGTTCTAAGGCACAAGGGCTCACTGGCCAATCCCTAGGCTTTGGAGAGCTCTACTCTTTTTCCCTTGCAAGGTTTGTCCCAATGGGTTTTCCTTGTAAGGTTTTTAATGAGGGAGACTCTTCAGAGTTCCAAGCTTGGCTTAGGATCTCCTAAAGTCAAGCTTGAGGGGGAGTGTTGAACTGAAGAGAAGAATGGAGCTTGTACATATAGGGCAAGCTCTTGAAGATCTTAAGAAGAGTTCTATGAAGCTTCAGAAGTGATGAGAAGCTGATACGAGATTGGGAAAATGTCCAAGAAGGGTTCTAATCAGACTTGGGAGGACATTGGAGGAGTTTAGGCTGAAATGGTTAATGAGAAAGTTAGGACGATCTGTACGGACGGCCGTACGGACTGTACGGACCGTACGGACCAGGGCATCCCAAAACTTATCATCTCGACCATTTGAGCATAGTTGAGGAATGTGCAAGCTTAGGGCACAATGTGTACGGCCAGGAAGTCCGTACAGCATGGTCTGGTCATGTCTTGGGTCACAAGGCATGGAGAAACTCATTTGGACCTTATACATGAAGAAGGGATCAAAATGGCATCTTGGATGGCCTTGGAAAGGATCAGGCAAGATGCCCTTGCTTCTGTCCGTGTATGGATAAGGTCTTCACTCCTATTGGCTTATTCAGTCCACAAGACAGCTCATGACAGCCTGTGTAAAGACCAGGAACGCCCAAGCTTCCTATTGGCCAAGCATGTGAAGCTTATGGTCCATAGAATTCAAAATAAGGCTCCTCCTTGTTTGACTTCACATGTGTGATGTATCTGAATGTAAACCCTAGTAGAAAACAGTCTGTCCTATTTAAATAAGAGGCAGAGACGATTTTTAAGCTCCAAGTGAGTATGGGGGATTTCCCCTCTCCTTCATGGAAATGAAAAACTAGTTCTTGAATCTGAAACTCTAATCTCTAAACACTTATTCTCTTAGTCTCTCAGTCTCTTAATCTCATTCTCTTTAGTCTCTTAAACACTTAAACACTCTCATCAATCTTTGTTCTTAAATCACTTAGAACAAGCTCTCATCTTTCTCCATTGGAGTTTATACACACACACATACAGCCAGAGTAGAGATCTCTTTAAAATCACAAAGTGAAGTTTGTTGAAACAAAAGGTTATTATGAAGAAAAGGAGTGGGAAAATCTGAAGGATTTGTCTCAAGCTCCATCTGATAAGGCAACAATACTGAGAGTGTTGTTGGAGAAGCTTGGGATAGGGTTATCCCAGGATCAGGAACCTGGAAGGAGAGAGCCTTCCAATCAGACTGGTGGAGCTGGAAGAACAACTCCTCTTGATCATGAGAGGGGGAATGGAACTGAATCTGGTGAGCAAGAGCAAAACCAAGAGGATTCAGGTCTTCATGATCAAGATACATCACAAGAAGTTGAGAACAATGTTCAGTCAAGTGGAGAAGTGGATGAGGTTCAGTCTAGTGGAGAAGTGGATGAGGTTCAGTCTAGTGGAGAAGAACAAGTTGGACCGGCCAGTTCAGAAGAAGAGCAAGTGGAGCCGGCTAGTGTGCAAACTGAAGATCAGGTTCAAGCTTTGAGGAGGAGCACAAGGATAAAGAGGGATCCTTCCAACTGGGTAAACACGAGAGTGTACTACAATGCCCAGGCTGTGGAGCATCCTTCTCAAGCCGTGTGTTCCTTTGCTGAGTTTCCAGAGGAGCATTATGCCTTTATGATTAGTCTGGATGAGAGTTATGTACCAAGGACTTATGAAGAAGCTATGTTAGACAAGGAATGGAAAGAATCAGTGGGAGCTGAAGCAGGTGCTATGATCAAAAATGATACATGGTATGAGAGTGAGCTGCCTAAGGGAAAGAAGGCTGTATCTAGTAGATGGATCTTCACAATCAAGTATCTAGCAAATGGACAGATTGATAGAAAGAAGACCAGATTGGTTGCAAGAGGATTTACACAGACCTATGGAGAGGATTACATTGATACCTTTGCACCAGTAGCTAAGCTTCACACAGTTCGGATTGTGTTGTCCATTGCAACAAACTTGGAGTGGGATTTGTGGCAAATGGATGTGAAGAATGCTTTCCTGCAAGGTGAACTTGAAGATGAAGTATACATGCATCCGCCTCCTGGTCTTGAGCATCTAGTAAAGCCAGGGAATGTTTTGAGGTTGAAGAAGGCAATATATGGGCTGAAACAATCACCTAGAGCTTGGTACAGGAAGCTGAGTACAACACTCAATGGGAGAGGCTTTAGGAAGTCTGAATTAGATCACACTCTCTTCACCTTGACAGGACCTTCATGGATCATTGTGATTCTAGTGTATGTGGATGATTTGATTATCACAGGGAGTGATAAGGCAGGGATTCAAGCTACTAAGGAGTTTCTCAAATCTGTGTTTGACATCAAGGATTTGGGAGAGATGAAGTATTTTTTGGGCATTGAGATATGCAGATCAAAGGAGGGTTTGTTTATGTCTCAAAGGAAGTATACTATGGATATGTTGAAGGAGACTGATGTGCTTGGAGGAAAGATAGCCAAGACACCCCTTGAGGAGGGATATAAGGTTCTGCGTGTGGGGGAGGTGGAAGAGAAGCAGCTGTTTGAGGATCCTAAGCTATACAGGAAGATGGTTGGCAAGCTGATCTACTTGACCATTACTAGGCCAGATATATGCTTTTCGGTGAATCAAGTGAGTCAACATATGCAGGCACCAAAGGTCCATCATTGGAAGATGGTTGATAGGATACTGAGGTATCTAAGTGGGACAGCTGGACAAGGAGTTTGGATGGGCTGTAATGGCAGTACAGAAGTGGTTGGGTATTGTGATGCTGATTGGGCAGGAGATAGAGTTGACAGGAGATCAACTACTGGGTATTGTACATTCATTGGAGGGAACTTGGTTACTTGGAAGAGTAAGAAGCAGAAGGTTATTTCCTGTTCAAGTGCTGAAGCTGAGTATAGAGCCATGTTGAAGCTGACAAACGAGTTGGTGTGGATCAAGGGGATCTTGAAGCATCTAGAGATTGAGCAGAGTACTCCTATGACTATGCATTGTGACAATCAAGCAGCTATCCACATTGCCTCCAACTCAGTGTTTCATGAGAGAACAAAGCACATAGAGGTGGATTGTCATAAGGTGAGGCAGATGATTATCTTAGGAGTGATACTGCCATGTTATACAAGAAGTGAAGATCAGCTTGCAGATGTGTTTACAAAGGCAGCGAGATTAAAGACAATGGAGTCCATACTATCAAGGCTTGGACTCATTGATCTTACTCCAAGGAGCTGAGCCCCTTAACCATGGAGTCTCCACTCTTTTTCCCTCATCAAGGTTTTATCCCAATGGGTTTTCCTTGGTGAGGTTTTTAATGAGGGAGATCTTCATGGTTTCCAAGCTTGACTTGTTCTACATGGTCAAGCTTGAGGGGGAGTGTTGAGAAGAGGTGATAAAGAGTGGATACATTGATAAAGGAAGAGTATTGAAGCAGTCAGTTACTTTGGGGATTTACCACAGTAACTTTAGTTTTTACTGTGGTAACTAAGCTAAAGGCTTGAGAAGTTATCTTGCAACACTTTGGAGAGTATTGTTGAGATGAGTTGAGTATATGTGGAGCAAGTGAGGAGTTGAGACTAAGGAGATGAGTTGAATCTTGGGAAGGTTTGGGTAAGGTCCGTACTGTCCGTACATGACCGTACCATCCGTACACATGGAGATGAGTAAAACATTGACCAGAGTAAAGAAGTTACTTGGGGTAACTTATGGGAAGGGAAGGAACTTACCTGGATGGATCAGACCGTTGAGGGATAAGGAAGAGCGCGCCTTGACAGGCTGGAACAGCTGGAAAGGCAAGAGCATCTCGGTCCAAGATGCTAGATACTCCGCGCATGTGGAGAAGCTAATTGGCTAGTTCAAATGAGCTTATCCTTTCCACATTGACCTCACATGCTTTAGTCTTCTCTGGATTTCGAAAACCCTTGTATGCTCACACTATATATTGTAACTCATGCTCTTAATAAAAGATTAGACAGTTCTTGACACCAAAACACTCTCTTAGACTCAAAGGCTCTCAATCATGATCATACACTAAACTCTTAGCTAAACTCGTTCTAAATCACCTCTAGACTCTTTCTAATCTCTTTCTTTCCTTATATCAAACTCAGATTCTCTAAAACTTATATGGTATCAGAGCCAGGTTCATCATAATCTGGGTTTGAGTACTAGAACACTCAAGAACACACTAGCCACTTAGCTTTCATCCGGGTGATTCTGAAATGGAAAGCAACAAGGCAGTGGTTCCGGTTACTCTCAAGGGGGGTAACTACCTTTTGTGGTCTCGTTTGGTGAAGACAGCAGTGGGGAGTAAGGGTTTATGGGGACACATCACACAGAGTGAAGCCCCAAAGCTCATTACTTATGAAGGCGACAAGGAGATTGTCGAGTGCGATGAAGAGAAGTGGGAGCAAGATGATCAGCTGGTGATGTCTATACTCCAACGGTCTCTTGAAGTGTCTATCCTGGAGGCATACAGCTACTGTGAGACAGCAAAGGATCTTTGGGACACGCTAAAGAAGGTTTATGGTAACATCTCAAACTTGAGCCGTGTGTTTGAAGTGAAACGTGCTATCAACAGCTTGACACAGGAGGACATGGAGTTTACTAAGCACCTTGGGAGGTTCAGAGCCTTGTGGTCTGAACTGGAGATGCTGAGGCCAGGCACAACCAACCTAGATGAGCTGGCTGAGAGACGCGAGCAGGACAAGGTGTTTGGGTTGCTGCTCACGCTGAATCCAAGCTACAACAGTCTCATCAAACACATTCTGAGGTCCGGGAAGTTACCTGACCTTGAGGAAGTGTGTGCACAAGTTCAGAAGGAGGAAGGTTCTATCGGTCTCTTTGGAGGGAAAGGAGAGATCACACTTGCAAACCAAGCTGAGGTTCCGCAAGCAAACCGTGCGAGCTCTAACCAGTATGATGCAAAGAAGTTCATGGGAAATTGTGATCATTGCAAGAGACAAGGTCACAAGAAGAACCAGTGCTGGATCTTACATCCTCATCTGAAGCCGGCCAAGTTCTCAAGAGAGAAAGATGGGAGAGCCAATGTCTCGTATGCTGGAAGTGAGCCGGGAAGTTCAAGTGTGGCTGGAAGCTCAGGCCAAGCTGGAGAGGGCGGGACACGTGAGCCTGGAGATAGCAAGGCCCTGGTGACTTACACACCTCAGCCGAGCCTTCAGAACAACCGTGAGAACGAGTACCTAAGGAGATCAGACCTTGACTCCCTCATCAAAATGCTAAAGGAGAATGGTAACACACTTGGTACTCTTGGTTACTCCTTTGGTGCACTATATGAATCGTGTAGTATTGCTAGAGAACCTGATCATTCAAGCATTGTTTATAAACCTACTAGCATACTAGGACAGTCTCATATTGCACACAATCTGTTTAAACCATTGGTAGTTGATTCAGGAGCATCTCATCATATGATTAGTGATACTAGTTTGATTAGAGACATTGAACCTACAAATGGACATGTCATGATTGCAAATGGAGATAAAATCCCAATTAGAGGAATTGGCAAGCTAAAATTGTTTGATAAAGACTCTAAAGCATTTTATATGCCTGACTTCACATCAAATCTATTATCTGTAAAGAAGTGTACTACAGACCTTAATTGCAATGTTATATTCAGTCCTAATGAGGTGAAGTTTCAGGATATTGAGAGCAGCCAATTGATTGGAAAAGGAGTTACCAAGGGAGATTTATATTTACTTGAAGAACTAGCTCCTGTTTCTGATTACTTATGCTCATTTACTTCTGCTTCTATGATGAATAAAAATGCATTGTGGCATGCTAGACTAGGTCATCCCCATGTTAGAGCTTTAAACTTAATGTTACCAGGTGTGGTATTTGAAAATAAGGATTGTGAAGCTTGCATTTTAGGCAAGCATTGTAAAACTGTGTTTCCCATTTCATCTACTGTTTATGACAAGTGCTTTGATCTAATTCACTCAGATGTTTGGACTGCTCCTTGCTTGTCTAGGGATAGTTTTAAATACTTTGTCACATTCATAGATGAAAAATCGAAATACACCTGGATAACACTTATTCAAACCAAAGATAGGGTGCTTGAAGCTTTTAAAAATTTTCAAAACTATGTGACTAACCATTACAATGCCAAGATTAAAATTTTGAGATCAGATAATGGTGGGGAATACACTGGTCAAGCCTTCAAGCAACATCTAGCACAACATGGGATACTACACCAAACGAGTTGTCCTTATACTCCTCAGCAAAATGGAGTGGCTGAGAGAAAGAATAGGCATCTCATGGAGGTGGCAAGGTCAATGATGTTTCAAGCAAATGTCCCTAAGAGGTTTTGGAGTGATGCTGTGGCTACATCTTGTTATCTAATCAACCGGATCCCAACTAAGATTCTACATGATCAGTCCCCTTTTGAAGCCTTGAACAAGTACAAGCCATCATTGGAGCATATGCGAATCTTTGGATGTCTATGCTTTGTCCTTAGGCCAAAAGAGTTGAGAAACAAGCTTGAAGCAACCAGCACAAGAGCTATGTTTGTTGGCTACTCTACTACTCAAAAGGGTTACAAGTGCTATGATCCTACTACTCGAAGAGTTCTAGTCTCTAGAGATGTAAAGTTCATTGAAGCTAAGGGGTTCTATGAGGAAAAGAATCAAGATGAGCTGCTAGAATTGACAAGAGAGTCAGATAGAGCGGCCAGCCTTAGAAGTATTCTAGAGGGGCTTGGGATACATACTACCCAGGATCCGAAGGAGAGACGCAGTACAACAACCACACAACCTACCGAGGCATCAAACTTAGATCATGGGGGGGAAAACACACCTGAACCAGCTGAAGTACATGTTGAAAGCCATGATCAAGAAGGCTCAGGTGATCATGATCAAAGTATGATGCAGGAAGATAGGGAGGTACCAAGCCAAGATCAAGAGGAGGAAACTAATGCAACTACAACTGAACTACAACTGAACCTGAAACAGAGCCGGCGGTGCAGCCATTGAGAAGAAGCACCAGAGTGAGAAAGGATAGTTCCAACTGGGTAAACACGAGAGTGTACTACAATGCCCAGGCTGTGGAACATCCTTCTCAAGCTGTGTGTTCCTTTGCTCATTATCCAGAAGAACATTGTGCCTTTATGGTAAGCTTAGATGAGAGCCATGTACCAAAGTCATATGAGGAAGCCATGAAGGACAAGGAGTGGAGGGAATCAGTGGGAGCTGAATCCAATGCAATGATCAAGAATGACACTTGGTATGAGAGTGAGTTACCTAAAGGAAAGAGAGCAGTGTCTAGTAGATGGATCTTCACAATCAAGTACCAAGCAAATGGACAGATTGATAGAAAGAAGACTCGCTTGGTTGCAAGAGGATTCACTCAAACATATGGAGAGGATTATATAGACACATTTGCGCCAGTTGCTAAGCTACATACCATCAGGATTGTCCTATCACTTGCGGTGAATCTTGAGTGGGGCTTGTGGCAAATGGATGTAAAGAATGCATTCCTACAAGGAGAACTAGAAGATGAAGTGTATATGTTACCTCCTCCTGGTCTAGAGCACTTGGTGAAGAAAGGGAATGTTCTCAGACTAAAGAAAGCTATCTATGGTCTGAAACAATCACCAAGGGCATGGTACAACAAGTTGAGCACAACTCTGAATGGAAGAGGCTTTAGGAAGTCAGAGCTTGATCATACTCTCTTTACACTCAACACACCTTCAGGTATTGTCGTTCTACTTGTATATGTAGATGACATCATTATAACAGGTAGTGATAAAGAAGAGATACAAGCCACTAAAGACTTTCTTAAATCTGTTTTTGAGATTAAAGACTTGGGAGAGATGAAATACTTCCTTGGGATTGAGATATGTAGATCCAAGGAAGGTTTGTTTCTATCCCAAAGAAAGTATACACTTGATCTGTTGAAAGATGCAGGTAAGCTTGATGGAAAGACGGCCAAGACTCCCTTGGAAGATGGATACAAGGTTCCACGTGAGGGGGAGATTGAAGACAGTCCACCATTCAAGGATGCAAAGCTTTATAGAAAGCTAGTGGGTAAGCTCATATACCTAACCATCACACGTCCTGATATTTGTTTTGCTGTGAATCAGGTGAGTCAGCATATGCAAATTCCAAAAGAACATCATTGGGGAATGGTGAACCGGCTCTTGATGTATCTTAATGGCTCAGCGGATCAAGGAGTGTGGATGGGGTGTAATGGGAGTACTGAAGTTGTAGGCTACTGTGATGCGGATTGGGCAGGAGATAGAGCAGATAGAAGGTCCACAACCGGCTACTGCACATTCATTGGAGGGAACTTAGTAACTTGGAAGAGTAAGAAGCAGAAGGTGGTCTCATGCTCAAGTGCTGAAGCTGAATACCGAGCCATGCTGAAGCTGACTAATGAGCTTGTATGGATCAAAGGGATACTGAAGCACTTGGAGATTATTCAATCCACTCCAATGACCATGCATTGCGACAACCAGGCTGCTATACACATTGCCACCAACTCAGTCTTCCATGAGAGAACCAAGCACATTGAAGTAGATTGTCACAAGGTGAGGCAAATGATTCTTCTTGGAGTCATCTTGCCATGTTACACGAGAAGTGAAGATCAGCTAGCAGATGTGTTCACAAAGGCAGCAAGGCAGAAGACAATTGAGTCCATTCATAGCCGGCTAGGACTCATTGATCTCACAAGAAGGAGCTAAGCCCTTAGCTATGAGGTCTTTACTCTTTTTCCCTTATCAAAGTTTTGTCCCAATGGGTTTCTTTGGTAAGGTTTTTAATGAGGAAGATCTCATGGCTATCCAAGCTTAGACTTTCACAAAGCTAAGCTTGAGGGGGAGTGTTGAGATGAGTTGAGTATATGTGGAGCAAGTGAGGAGTTGAGACTAAGGAGATGAGTTGAATCTTGGGAAGGTTTGGGTAAGGTCCGTACTGTCCGTACATGACCGTACCATCCGTACACATGGAGATGAGTAAAACATTGACCAGAGTAAAGAAGTTACTTGGGGTAACTTATGGGAAGGGAAGGAACTTACCTGGATGGATCAGACCGTTGAGGGATAAGGAAGAGCGCGCCTTGACAGGCTGGAACAGCTGGAAAGGCAAGAGCATCTCGGTCCAAGATGCTAGATACTCCGCGCATGTGGAGAAGCTAATTGGCTAGTTCAAATGAGCTTATCCTTTCCACATTGACCTCACATGCTTTAGTCTTCTCTGGATTTCGAAAACCCTTGTATGCTCACACTATATATTGTAACTCATGCTCTTAATAAAAGATCAGACAGTTCTTGACACTAAAACACTCTCTTAGACTCAAAGGCTCTCAATCATGATCATCCACTAAACTCTTAGCTAAACTCGTTCTAAATCACCTCTAGACTCTTTCTAATCTCTTTCTTTCCTTATATCAAACTCAGATTCTCTAAAACTTATATTCTTCGTCGATCCAATCAAACAAGGATGAATCTCTTTGTAAGAAGCTTGATTTGGATACGTAAAGTGGTGGAGAATCACCAGGAAGTTGAATAAATCTCATAGGAGTTGGCATGAAGAAGTTATCCCACTTTCAAATCAGTTGATTCCAGTTTCCCAGTTTGGTAATAGAAAGCTTCGTCGTCGTTCCAATCAAACCAGGATGAATCTCTTTGTAAGAAGCTTTATTTGGATACATAAAGTGGGAGAATCACCAGGAAGTTGAATAAATCTCATAGGAGTTGGGATGAAGAAGTTATCCCACTTTCAAATCAGGTGATTCCAGTTTCCCAGTTTGGGAATAGCACAGCTTCTTCGCCGTTCCAATCAAACCAGGATGAATCTCTTTTTAAGAAGCTTGATTTGGATACATAAAGTGGTGGAGAATCACCAGGAAGTTGAATAAATCTCATAGGAGTTTGCAGGAAGAAGTTATCCCCTTTTCAAATCAGGTGATTCCAGTTTCCCAGTTTGGGAATTGCACAGCTTCTTCGTCGTTCCAATCAAACCAGGATGAATCTCTTGTAAGAAGCTTGATTTGGATACATAAAGTGGTGGAGAATCACCAGGAAGTTGAATAAATCTCATAGGAGTGGGATGAAGAAGTTATCCCACTTTCAAATCAAGTGATTCCAGTTTCCCAGTTTGGGAATAGCACAGCTTTTCGTCGTTCCAATCAAACCAGGATGAATCTCTTTTTAAGAAGCTTGATTTGGATACATAAAGTGGTGGAGAATCACCAGGAAGTTGAATAAATCTCATAGGAGTTGGCAGAAGAAGTTATCCCATTTCAAATCAGGTGATTCCAGTTTCCCAGTTTGGAATAGCACAGCTTCTTCGTCGTTCAATCAAACCAGGATGAATCTCTTTGTAAGAAGCTTGATTTGGATACGTAAAGTGGTGGAGAATCACCAGGAAGTTGAATAAATCTCATAGGAGTTGGCATGAAGAAGTTATCCCACTTTCAAATCAGTTGATTCCAGTTTCCCAGTTTGGGAATAGCACAGCTTCTTCGTCGTTCCAATCAAACCAGATGAATCACTTTTTAAGAAGCTTGATTTGGATACATAAAGTGGGTGGAGAATCACCAGGAAGTTGAATAAATCTCATAGGAGTTGGGATGAAGAAGTTATCCCACTTTCAAATCAGGTGATTCCAGTTTCCCAGTTTGGGAATAGCACAGCTTCTTCGCCGTTCCAATCAAACCAGGATGAATAACTTTTTGAGAAGCTTGATTTGGATACATAAGTGGTGGAGAATCACCAGGAAGTTGAATAAATCTCATAGGAGTTGGGATGAAGAAGTTATCCCACTTTCAAATCAGGTGATTCCAGTTTCCAGTTTGGGAATAGCACAGCTTCTTCGTCGTTCCAATCAAACCAGGATGAATCTCTTTTAAGAAGCTTGATTTGGATACATAAAGTGGTGGAGAAAATCACCAGGAAGTTGAATAAATCTCATAGGAGTTGGCATGTAGAAGTTATCCCCTTTCAAAAATCGTGATTTCAGTTTCCCAGTTTGGGAATAGCACAGCTTCTTCGTCGTTCCAATCAAACCAGGATGAATCTCTTTGTAAGAAACTTGATTTGGATACATAAAGTTGGAGGAAGATCTCCAGGAAGTTGAATAAATCTCATAGGAGTTGGCATGAAGAAGTTATCCCACTTTCAAATCAGGTGATTCCAGTTCCCAGTTTTGGAATAGCACAGCTTCTTCGTCGTTCCAATCAAACCAGGATGAATCTCTTTGTAAGAAGCTTGATTTGGATACATAAAGTGGTGGAGAATCACCAGGAAGTTGAATAAATCTCATAGGAGTTGGGATGAAGAAGTTATCCCACTTTCAAATCAGGTGATTCCAGTTTCCCAGTTTGGGAATAGCACAGCTTCTTCGTCGTTCCAATCAAACCAGGATGAATCTCTTTGTAAGAAGCTTGATTTGGATACATAAAGTGGTGGAGAATCACCAGGAAGTTGAATAAATCTCATAGGAGTTGGCATGAAGAAGTTATCCCACTTTCAAATCAGGTGATTCCAGTTTCCCAGTTTGGGAATAGCACAGCTTCTTCGTCGTTCCAATCAAACCAAGATGATAAACTTTGTGAGAAGCTTGATTTGGATACATAAAGTGGTGGAGAATCACCAGGAAGTTGAATAAATCTCATAGGAGTTGGGATGAAGAAGTTATCCCACTTTCAAATCAGGTGATTCCAGTTTCCCAGTTGGGGAATAGCACAGCTTCATCGTCGTTCCAATCAAACCAGGATGAATCACTTTTAAGAAGCTTGATTTGGATACATAAAGTGGTGGAGAATCACCAGGAAGTTGAATAAATCTCATAGGAGTTGGCATGAAGAAGTTATCCCACTTTCAAATCAGGTGATTCCAGTTTCCCAGTTTGGGAATAGCACAGCTTCTTCGTCGTTCCAATCAAACCAGGATGAATCACTTTGTAAGAAGCTTGATTTGGATACATAAAGTGGTGGAGAATCACCAGGAAGTTGAATAAATCTCATAGGAGTTGGCATGAAGAAGTTATCCCACTTTCAAATCAGGTGATTCCAGTTTCCAGTTTGGGAATAGCACAGCTTCTTCGTCGTTCCAATCAAACCAGGATGAATCTCTTTGTAAGAAGCTTGATTTGGATACATAAAGTGGTGGAGAATCACCAGGAAGTTGAATAAATCTCATAGGAGTTGGGATGAAGAAGTTATCCCACTTTCAAATCAGGTGATTCCAGTTTCCCAGTTTGGGAATAGCACAGCTTCTTCGTCGTTCCAATCAAACCAGGATGAATCTCTTTGTAAGAAGCTTGATTTGGATACATAAAGTGGTGGAGAATCACCAGGAAGTTGAATAAATCTCATAGGAGTTGGCATGAAGAAGTTATCCCACTTTCAAATCAGGTGATTCCAGTTTCCCAGTTTGGGAATAGCACAGCTTCTTCGTCGTTCCAATCAAACCAGGGAATCACTTTTGAGAAGCTTGATTTGGATACATAAAGTGGTGGAGAATCACCAGGAAGTTGAATAAATCTCATAGGAGTTGGGATGAAGAAGTTATCCCACTTTCAAATCAGGTGATTCCAGTTTCCCAGTTTGGGAATAGCACAGCTTCTTCGTCGTTCCAATCAAACCAGGATGAATCTCTTTTTAAGAAGCTTGATTTGGATACATAAAGTGGTGGAGAATCACCAGGAAGTTGAATAAATCTCATAGGAGTTGGCATGAAGAAGTTATCCCACTTTCAAATCAGGTGATTCCAGTTTCCCAGTTTGGGAATAGCACAGCTTCTTCGTCGTTCCAATCAAACCAGGATGAATCTCTTTGTAAGAAGCTTGATTTGGATACATAAAGTGGTGGAGAATCACCAGGAAGTTGAATAAATCTCATAGGAGTTGGGATGAAGAAGTTATCCCACTTTCAAATCAGGTGATTCCAGTTTCCCAGTTTGGGAATAGCACAGCTTCTTCGTCGTTCCAATCAAACCAGGATGAATCTCTTTGTAAGAAGCTTGATTTGGATACATAAAGTGGTGGAGAATCACCAGGAAGTTGAATAAATCTATAGGAGTTGGCATGAAGAAGTTATCCCACTTTCAAATCAGGTGATTCCAGTTTCCCAGTTTGGGAATAGCACAGCTTCTTCGTCGTTCCAATCAAACCAGGATGAATCACTTTTGAGAAGCTTGATTTGGATACATAAAGTGGTGGAGAATCACCAGGAAAGTTGAAAAAATCTCATAGGAGTTGGATGAAGAAGTTATCCCACTTTCAAATCAGGTGATTCCAGTTTCCCAGTTTGGGAATAGCACAGCTTCTTCGTCGTTCCAATCAAACCAGGATGAATCACTTTTAAGAAGCTTGATTTGGATACATAAAGTGGTGGAGAATCACCAGGAAGTTGAATAAATCTCATAGGAGTTGGCATGAAGAAGTTATCCCACTTTCAAATCAGGTGATTCCAGTTTCCCAGTTTGGGAATAGCACAGCTTCTTCGTCGTTCCAATCAAACCAGGATGAATCACTTTGTAAGAAGCTTGATTTGGATACATAAAGTGGTGGAGAATCACCAGGAAGTTGAATAAATCTCATAGGAGTTGGCATGAAGAAGTTATCCACTTTCAAATCAGGTGATTCCAGTTTCCCAGTTTGGGAATAGCACAGCTTCTTCGTCGTTCCAATCAAACCAGGATGAATCTCTTTGTAAGAAGCTTGATTTGGATACATAAAGTGGTGGAGAATCACCAGGAAGTTGAATAAATCTCATAGGAGTTGGATGAAGAAGTTATCCCACTTTCAAATCAGGTGATTCCAGTTTCCCAGTTGGGAATAGCACAGCTTCTTCGTCGTTCCAATCAAACCAGGATGAATCTCTTTGTAAGAAGCTTGATTTGGATACATAAAGTGGTGGAGAATCACCAGGAAGTTGAATAAATCTCATAGGAGTTGGCATGAAGAAGTTATCCCCTTTCAAATCAGGTGATTCCAGTTTCCCAGTTTGGGAATAGCACAGCTTCTTCGTCGTTCCAATCAAACCAGGATGAATCACTTGTAAGAAGCTTGATTTGGATACATAAAGTGGTGGAGAATCACCAGGAAGTTGAATAAATCTCATAGGAGTTGGGCATGAAGAAGTTATCCCACTTTCAAATCAGGTGATTCCAGTTCCCAGTTTGGGAATAGCACAGCTTCTTCGTCGTTCCAATCAAACCAGGATGAATCTCTTTGTAAGAAGCTTGATTTGGATACATAAAGTGGTGAGAATCACCAGGAAGTTGAATAAATCTCATAGGAGTTGGCATGAAGAAGTTATCCCACTTTCAAATCAGGTGATTCCAGTTTCCCAGTTTGGGAATAGCACAGCTTCTTCGTCGTTCCAATCAAACCAGGATGAATCTCTTTGTAAGAAGCTTGATTTGGATACATAAAGTGGTGGAGAATCACCAGGAAGTTGAATAAATCTCATAGGAGTTGGCATGAAGAAGTTATCCCACTTTCAAATCAGGTGATTCCAGTTTCCCAGTTTGGGAATAGCACAGCTTCTTCGTCGTTCCAATCAAACCAGGATGAATCTCTTTGTAAGAAGCTTGATTTGGATACATAAAGTGGTGGAGAATCACCAGGAAGTTGAATAAATCTCATAGGAGTTGGGATGAAGAAGTTATCCCACTTTCAAATCAGGTGATTCCAGTTTCCCAGTTTGGGAATAGCACAGCTTCTTCGTCGTTCCAATCAAACCAGGATGAATCTCTTTGTAAGAAGCTTGATTTGGATACATAAAGTGGTGGAGAATCACCAGGAAGTTGAATAAATCTCATAGGAGTTGGCATGAAGAAGTTATCCCACTTTCAAATCAGGTGATTCCAGTTTCCCAGTTTGGGAATAGCACAGCTTCTTCGTCGTTCCAATAAACCAGGATGAATAACTTTGTGAGAAGCTTGATTTGGATACATAAAGTGGTGGAGAATCACCAGGAAGTTGAATAAATCTCATAGGAGTTGGGATGAAGAAGTTATCCCACTTTCAAATCAGGTGATTCCAGTTTCCCAGTTTGGGAATAGCACAGCTTCTTCGTCGTTCCAATCAAACCAGGATGAATCTCTTTTAAGAAGCTTGATTTGGATAAAAGTGGTGGAGAATCACCAGGAAGTTGAATAAATCTCATAGGAGTTGGCATGAAGAAGTTATCCCACTTTCAAATCAGGTGATTCCAGTTTCCCAGTTTGGGAATAGCACAGCTTCTTCGTCGTTCCAATCAAACCAGGATGAATCTCTTTGTAAGAAGCTTGATTTGGATACATAAAGTGGTGGAAAATCACCAGGAAGTTGAATAAATCTCATAGGAGTTGGCATGAAGAAGTTATCCCACTTTCAAATCAGGTGATTCCAGTTTCCCAGTTTGGGAATAGCACAGCTTCTTCGTCGTTCCAATCAAACCAGGATGAATCTGTTGAGATGAGTTGAGACATATGAGATAAGAGGTAAAGACACAAAGGAGTTGAGGACATAAAGAGGGCAAAGGAGTTAAGAGAAGAAATGGGTTGATAGGGATGGTACGACGGATAGGCCGTACCATTGGCCGTACAAGGTAAAAGCGGCCAAGAAGTAAACTCTGGGTAACTACATGGACTGACTTGAAGTTACACTTGACCAAGACCTTATCTGACGTTGGAGAGGATAAGGGAGGCCGGCTTGACAGCTAGGACAGGCTGGCAAGAGCTGGAAAGGAAGAGCATCTAGTCTTGGATCAAGAAGATGCTTCAAACGTGTGAGACTATCATTGGCCGGTTCAAACTAAAGCACCAGCTCCTCTTTGACTCTACATGCTTGCTTATCCTTATGATTTCGAAAACCCTAATGTGTATGGACTATATATATTGTGAGCTATCTCATTAATAAGAATTAGACAGTTCTAAACAATCTTTCTCTTACTCATTTCACTATGATTCTCCATTAGTCTCTAAGTAGTCTCTTAATCTCATATCTCCTTCTATAATCCTTTCTAAACTCAGATTATCCTTTATATTCTTAAAGATCATATGGTATCAGAGCCAGGTTGATTGCAATCTGAGTTCGTGAGTGATTCTCTTAAGGATTCAAGTTTGAAACTTTAAGAGAACAAGAGAGTGTGTTTGAGAGTTTCTTGAGAGTTCAAAAGCTCAAAGTGTTTGGTGTGTGTCTTGGTGATCCGTGGGAGGTTCATTTGAAGACTCAAGAGTAAATCTGTGTTCTAGAGAGCAGCGTGGGTTCTCAGTACAAGATCTAACCGGTTGTTCAAGCTGTAGACGTCAAGCTGTTCAAGATGGAGAGTGGTATGAAGATGAAGGTCGCGGTGACATTCAAAGGAAGCAACTACCTAGTCTGGTCTAGGATGGTGAAGACTCTTGTGGGAAGCAAGGGTTTGTGGAAGCATATCACATCTGGTGAGGCTCCAATGGCGATTACTCAGGAGGGTGACACGGAGAGCCCCGAGGAGAGTGTTGTGGAGAAGTGGCAACAAGAAGACATGATGGTGATGTCAGTTCTTCATGCCTCCTTGGAGCCGGCTATCCTAGATGCTTATAGCTACTGTGAGACAGCCAAGGAGCTGTGGGATACCCTGAAGAAAGTGTATGGTAACATTTCTAACCTGAACCGAGTGTTTGAAGTCAAGAAGGCAATCAATGAGTTAACTCAAGATGACATGGAGTTACTAAGCACTTGGGGAGGTTCAGGTCTCTTTGGTCTGAGTTGGAGATGCTGAGGCCAAGCACGGTTGATCCAGAGCTTCTAAATGAGAGGCGTGAGCAGGACAAGGTCTTTGGGTTGCTGCTCAAATTAAACAAGTTACAATGGTCTCATTCAGCACATGCTAAGGTCCGAGAAGCTGCCTCACTTGAGGATGTGTGTGCTCAGATACAGAGGGAACAGGGCTCAATGGGTGTTTGGAGGCAAGGGAGACTTATCTCTTGCAAATGCTGCGCAATCTGACCGGAAGAGCCTCCACAAGCCAACAAAGCTGCTACAACAAGTAGTATGGATAGGAAGTTCAATGGGAATTGTGATCATTGCAAGAAGTATGGGCACAAGAAGAGTCAGTGCTGGATACTCCATCCCCACTTGAAGCCGGCTAAGTTCATGAAGGAGAAAGAGGCAAAAGCTCACATGACTGAAGGATCAAGCGGAGCAGGGCCATCTAACCGAGGAACTGAAGTGGAGAACCGTGAAGGAATGGAAAGGCTTTGGTGACCTATACTGGAGCTATCAACCCCCGAGGCAATGATCAAGACTTCATCAGGAGATCCGAGATGGATGCACTCATCAAAATGCTCAAGGATAATGGTAACATTCATGGGTATTTTCATTTGGTGCTTCTATGATTGCTAGAACTATAGAAATGACTCCCAATGTGGCTGAGATTGCTAGGATTGATAGTAAGACTGGAATTGAGCATGCATTGATAGAAATGCTAGGATGATGCATATAGATCACAAATAACATCTGCCATAGTGCCAGCAATACATCCAAACCATTGATTATAGATTCAGGTGCATCTCATCATATGATTAGTGACACCAACCTGATTAAGGATATAGAACCTACTAATGGATGTGTGATGATTGCAAATGGAGATAAGATACCTATTAAGGGAATAGGAAACTTAAAACTATTTGATAAGAACACTAGAGCATTTTATATTCCGGAATTCACATCAAACCTACTTTCAGTTGAGAAATGCACTACTGATTTGAATTGCAATGTTATATTCAGTCCTAATGATGTGAAGTTTCAGGATATTGAGAGCAGCCAGTTGATTGGAAAAAGAGTTACAAAGGGAGACTTATACATGCTTGAGAAGCTTGATTCTGTTTCCAATCATAATTGCTCATTTACTTCTGCTTCTAGTTTGAATAAAAATGCATTGTGGCATGCTAGATTAGGTCATCCCCATGAGAGGGCTTTAAACTTGATGTTACCAGGTGTGGTTTTTGAAAATAATAAGTGTGAGGCTTTCATTTTACGCAAGCATTGTAAGAATGTGTTTCCAAGAACATCTACTGTTTATGAAAATTGCTTTGATTTGATTCATACTGATGTGTGGACTGCACCTAGTTTCTCTAGAGACAATCATAAGTATTTTGTCACATTCATTGATGAAAAATCTAAATACACCTGGTTAACACTAATACCATCAAAAGATAGGGTGATAGATGCATTTAAGAACTTTCAAGCTTATGTGACTAACCATTATCATGCTAAGATTAAAATTTTGAGATCAGATAATGGAGGAGAATACACAAGCTATGCGTTCAAGAGTCATCTAGATCATCATGGAATACTTCATCAAACAAGCTGTCCCCTACACACCACAACAGAATGGTGTAGCTGAGAGGAAGAACAGGCACTTGATGGAAGTGGCTCGGTCATTAATGTTCCAAGCCAATGTACCTAAGAGATTCTGGAGTGATGCTGTATCCACTGCTTGTTATCTAATCAACCGGATGCCTACAAGGGTGTTGAAGGATCAAGCACCATTTGAAGTTCTGAACAAGCGCAAGCCATCCTTGGAATACATGAGAGTGTTTGGATGCTTATGCTATGTTTAGTACCAAGAGAGTGAGAAACAAGCTAGAAGCAAGAAGCAGAAAGGCAATGTTCATTGGCTACTCAACAACTTAAAAAGGATATAAGTGTTATGATCCATAAGCTAGAAGGGTACTTGTATCTAGAGATGTGAAGTTTATTGAAGAAAGGGGATACTATGAGGAAAAGAATCAAGAAGATTTGAGGGATCTCACATCAGATAAGGCTGGAGTATTAAGGATTATTTTGGAAGGTCTTGGTATCAAGATGAACCAAGATCAGTCCACAAGAAGTGGAAGACAAGAAGGGAGCTCAACTGAACCAAGTAGAGCTGCTCAAACACCTCACCTTGATCATGAGGGGGGAAGTGAACCTGAAACTCAAGAAAATGGCCAAGAAGGAGTCGGCTTGAGTGAAGAAGGAGAAGAGTTCAACTCAGGTTCTCATCATCAAGGTGAGCAAGACCAAGGAGATGAAGAACATGAAAGTGAAGCACAAGAACCACATACACAAGCTGAGCCGGTTCAAGAGCAAGAACAACCAGTATTGAGGAGAAGCACAAGGCTGAGAAAGGATCCTTCCTCTTGGGTAAACACGCGAGTGTACTACAATGCCCAAGCTGTGGAGCATCCTTCTCAGGTGTGTGTTCCTTTGCTCAATACCCTGAAGAACATTGTGCCTTCATGGTTAACTTGGATGAGAACTACATCCCAAGAAGCTATGAAGAAGCACTCATGGATAAAGAATGGAAGGAGTCAGTTTGAGCTGAAGCAGGAGCTATGATCAAGAATGATACATGGTATGAGAGTGAGTTACCAAAAGGGAAGAAGGCTGTGACTAGTAGATGGATATTCACAATCAAGTATAGGCTGATGGAAAAGATTGAGAGGAAGAAGTCAAGGCTAGTGGCTAGAGGTTTCACTCAAACTTATGGAAAAGATTACACAGACAGAAACCTTTGCACCAGTAGCTAAACTACACACAATCCGGATTGTATTAAGCTTGGCGTGAATCTTGGATGGGGGTTATGGCAAATGGATGTAAAGAATGCATTCCTACAAGGTGAACTTGAGGATGAAGTGTATATGCATCCACCTCCAGGCCTTGAACACCTAGTGAAGAGAGGGAATGTGTTGAGATTGAAGAAAGCTATCTATGGGCTGAAGCAATCACCAAGAGCTTGGTATAACAAGCTGAGCACTACTCTCAATGGCCGAGGCTTCAAGAAGTCTGAACTAGATCACACTCTCTTCACACTCACAACTCCCTCAGGTATGATTGCACTCCTTGTGTATGTTGATGATATCATTATCACAGGAAGTGATAAGGAAGGTATCATATCAACCAAGGAGTTCCTTAAATCCATGTTTGAGATTAAAGACTTGGGAGAAATGTAATACTTTCTTGGAATTGAGATATGTAGATCGAAGGAAGGTTTATTCATGTCTCAAAGGAAGTATACACTTGATCTTTTGAAAGGTGCAGGTGCTTATGGAGGCAAGACAGCAAGGATGCCTATGGAGGATGGCTACAAAGTCCCACGAGAGGGGGAGATTGAAGACAGCAAACCTTATCAGGATCCTAAACTCTATAAAAAACTAGTTGGTAAATTGATTTACCTTACCATAACTAGACCTGACATTTGTTTTGATGTGAATCAGGTGAGTCAACACATGCAAGTGCCTAAGGAGCATCACTGGCGTATGGTGGAGAGAATCTTGATGTATCTCAACGGCTCACCTGATCAAGGAGTATGGATGGGTTGCAATGGGAGCACTGAAGTGGTTGGATACTGTGATGCGGATTGGGCCGGTGATAGAGCAGACAGGAGATCAACCACAGGCTATTGCACATTCATTGGAGGCAACTTGGGTCCGGGAGAGTAAGAAGCAGAAGGTGGTCTCTTGCTCAAGTGCAGAAGCTGAGTATAGAGCTATGCTGAAGCTTACCAACGAGCTGGTGTGGATCAAAGGCATCTTGAAGCATTTGGAGATTGATCAAGCCACACCAATGACAATGCATTGTGATAACCAAGCAGCTATCCACATTGCCTCCAACTCCGTGTTCCATGAGAGAACCAAGCACATTGAAGTTGATTGTCACAAAGTGAGGCAGATGATTATCCTAGGAGTCATCCTGCCATGCTACACTAGGAGTGAAGATCAGTTGGCTGATGTGTTCACTAAGGCTGCGAGACACAAGACTATGGAGTCCATTCACATTAGATTGGGACTCATAGATCTTGGAAGAGAAGGAGCTGATCCCCTAAGTCATGAGGTCTTTACTCTTTTTCCCTCATCAAAGTTTTGTCCCAATGGGTTTTCTTTGGTGAGGTTTTTAATGAGGAAGATCTCATGGCTAGCCAAGCTTAGACTTTCACAAAGCTAAGCTTGAGGGGGAGTGCTGAGATGAGTTGAGACATATGAGATAAGAGGTAAAGACACAAAGGAGTTGAGGACATAAAGAGGGCAAATGAGTTAAGAGAAGAAATAGGTTGATAGGGATGGTACGGACGGATAGGCCGTACCATTGGCCGTACAAAGGTAAAAGCGGACAAGTAACTCTCCGGGTAACTCACATGGACTGACTTGAAGTTACACTTGACCAAGACCTTATCCGAACGTTGGAGAGGATAAGGGAGGCGC
Source organism: Brassica napus (assembly GCF_020379485.1). Taxonomy (NCBI): domain Eukaryota; kingdom Viridiplantae; phylum Streptophyta; class Magnoliopsida; order Brassicales; family Brassicaceae; genus Brassica; species Brassica napus. The sequence goes on along the minus strand of NW_026016731.1, from coordinate 4,841 downwards.
GGCTTGACAGCTAGGACAGGCTGGCAAGAGCTGGAAAGGAAGAGCATCTAGTCTTGGATCAAGAAGATGCTTCAAACGTGTGGAGACTATCATTGGCCGGTTCAAACTAAAGCACCAGCTCCTCTTGACTCTACTACATGCTTACTTATCTTATGATTTCGAAAACCCTAATGTGTATGGACCTATATATATTGTGAGCTCATCATTAATAAGAATCAGACAGTTCTAAACAATCTTTCTCTTTACTCATTTCACATATGATTCTCCATTAGTCTCTAAGTAGTCTCTTAATCTCATATTCTCCTTCTATAATCCTTTCTAAACTCAGATTATCTTTATATTCTAAAGATCATAGAATCTCTTTTAAGAAGCTTGATTTGGATACATAAAGTGGTGGAGAATCACCAGGAAGTTGAATAAATCTCATGGAGGTGGGCATGAAGAAGTTATCCCCCTTTCAAATCAGGTGATTCCAGTTTCCCAGTTGGGAATAGCACAACTTCTTCGTCGTTCCAATCAACCAGGATGAATCTCTTTGTAAGAAGCTTGATTTGGATACGTTAAAGTGGTGGAGAATCACCGGGAAGTTGAATAAATCTCATAGGAGTTGGCATGAAGAAGTTATCCCCCTTTCAAATCAGTTGATTCCAGTTTCCCAGTTTGGTAATAGAACAGCTTCGTCGTCGTTCCAATCAAACCAGGATGAATCTCTTTGTAAGAAGCTTATTGGATACATAAAGTGGTGGAGAATCACCAGGAAGTTGAATAAATCTCATAGGAGTTGGGATGAAGAAGTTATCCCACTTTCAATCAGGTGATTCCAGTTTCCCAGTTTGCGAATAGCACACGCTTCTTCGCCGTTCCAATCAAACCAGGATGAATCTCTTTGTAAGAAGCTTGATTTGGATACATAAAGTGGTGGAGAATCACCAGGAAGTTGAATAAATCTCATAGGAGTTGGCATGAAGAAGTTATCCCCCTTTCAAATCAGGTGTGATTCCAGTTTCCCAGTGGGAATTGCACAGCTTCTTCGTCGTTCCAATCAAACCAGATGAATCTCCTTGTAAGAAGCTTGATTTGGATACATAAAGTGGTGGAGAATCACCAGGAAGTTGAATAAATCTCATAGGACTTGGGATGAAGAAGTTATCCCACTTTCAAATCAGGTGATTCCAGTTCCCAGTTTGGAATAGCACAGCTTCTTCGTCGTTCCAATCAAACAGGATGAATCTCTTTTTAAGAAGCTTGATTTGGATACATAAAGTGGTGGAGAATATACACTTTTGTGTATTAGAGTGTGTTAAGACAATCAGAATGTTTTGTGTAAGATTAAAGAGATTAGAGAATAAGTAGAGAGAGAATAGAGAGAATACTCAAAACTCCATTAATTGATTTAATGTCTCAGATACAAGTTATAAATGAAGAGATAAGGCTGATACAAAGGGGATTTCGAAATGGGACTCAAAGCATGTGAAGTCAAGGCTAGCTGGCTGCTAAGAGGCTTCACATGCTTGGACAGGCTGTAAAGTGCTTTACCTTTCCAACTATGACCAGACCTTATCCAAACAGCTCCTCCCTTATCCATACTCCTCTGGGCGTGCTTCTCCTCACCAAAGTGATCCAAGGTAACTTCCTAAGCCTTTAACTTAGTTACAACAGTAAAACTAAAATTACTGTGTTGGTAAAACTCCAAAGTTACCATCTGCCCCAATACTCTTCCTCTATCCATGTATCAACTCTTCATCACCTCATCTCAACACTCCCCCTCAAGCTTGACCATGTAGGACAAGTCAAGCTTGGAAACCATGAAGACCTCCTCATTAAAAACCTCACCAAGGAAAACCCAATGGGATAAAACCTTGATGAGGAAGGAAAAGAGTGGAGACTCCATGGTTAAGGGGCTCAGCTCCTAGGAGTAAGATCAATGAGTCCAAGTCTTGATAGTATGGACTCCATTGTCTTTAATCTCGCTGCCTTAGTAAACACATCTGCAAGCTGATCTTCACTTCTTGTATAACATGGCAATATCACTCCAAGTATAATATCTGCCTTACCTTGTGCAATCAACTTTATATGCTTCGTCCTCTCATGAAAGACTGAGTTGAAGCAATGTGGATAGCTGCATGATTGTCACAATGCATTGTCATGGAGTACTCTGCTCAATCTCCAAATGCTTTAAGATCCCCTTGATCCACACCAACTCGTTTGTCAGCTTCAACATGGCTCTATACTCAGCTTCAGCACTTGAACAGGAGATAACCTTCTGCTTCTTACTCTTCCAAGTGACCAAGTCCCTCCAATGAATGTACAATACCCAGTAGTTGATCTCCTGTCCACTCTATCTCCTTCCCAATCAGCATCACAATATCCAACCACTTCTGTACTGCCATTACAACCCATCCAAAACCCTTGACCAGACGTGCCACTCAAATACCTCAGTATCCTATCAACCATCTTCCAATGATGAACCTTTGGTGCCTGCATATGCTGGCTCACTTGATTCACTGCAAAGCATATATCAGGTCTTGTAATCGTCAAGTAGATCAGCTTATTAACCATCCTCTATACAGCTTAGCATCCTCAAACACTGGTTCTCTTCAACCTCCCCCTCACGCAAGACCTTATACCCCTCCTCAAGAGGTGTCTTAGCTATCTTTCCTCCAAGCACATCAGTTTTCCTTCAGCATATCCATTGCATACTTCCTTTGTGACATGAACAAACCCTCCTTCGATCTGCATATCTCAATCCCCAAGAAATACTTCATCTCTCCCAAGTCTTTGATATCAAATACTGACCTGAGAAACTCTTTAGTGGCTTTAATCCCAGCCTTATCACTTCCTGTGATAACCAAATCATCCACATACACTAGAATCACAATGATCCCTGATGGTCCGACCAGTGTGAAGAGTGTGTGATCTAGTTCAGACTTTCTGAACCCTCTCCCATTGAGTGTTGTACTCAGCTTCCTGTACCAGGCTCTAGGAGATTGCTTCAACCCATATATAGCTTTCCTCAATCTCAAAACATTTCCTGGCTTCACTAGATGCTCAAGACCAGGAGGAGGAAGCATATATACCTCATCTTCTAGCTCACCTTGCAGGAAAGCATTCTTCACATCCATCTGCCACAAATCCCACTCCAAGTTTGTTGCAATGGATAACACAATTCGAATTGTGTGTGAAGCTTGGCCACTGGTGCAAAAAGTATCATGTAATCTTCTCCATAAGTCTGTGTAAATCCTCTTGCAACCAGCCTGGTCTTGTGCCTATCTATCTCCCCCTTTGCAAGATATTTGATGGTGAAGATCCATCTGTTTGAAACTGCCTTCTTCCCTCTAGGTAACTCACTCTCATACCAAGTGTCATTCCTGATCATTGCATCCCTTTCATCTCCTACTGAATCTCTCCAAACCTTGTGCTTCATAGCTTCTTCATAAGATCTTGGTATCTCATCTCATCCAAAGTTACACATAAACACCATGTGCTCTTCTGGATATTCTGCAAAGGGAACACACGGCTTGAGAGGATGCTCCACAGCCTGAGCATTGTAGTACACTCTCGTGTTTACCCAGTTGGAAGCATCCCTCTTTATCCTTGTGCTTCTCCGCAAAACCTGAACTTGTTGTTCTTCTTGTGCTTCTTGCTGCACACCTTCACTAGACTGAGCTCCACTCTCCTCTGAACCAGTGGACTGAGCCACACTCTCTCTGAACCAGTAGACTGAGCCACACTCTCCCTGAACCAGTAGACTCTCCTTGCCCATCTCACTAGACTGAGCATCATCCTCTTGATTATGATGACCTGAATCTTCTTGTTTTGCTCTTGCTCACCTGATTCAGATCCATTCCCCCTCTCATGATCAAGAGGAGTTGTCCTTCCTCTTCTCCAGCTTGATTAGAAGGCTCTCTCTCCCCTGTTCCTGATCCTGGGATAAACCTATCCCTAGCTTCTCCAACAAAACACTCTCAGTTTTGTGCCTTATTGAGGGAGCTTGAGATAAACCTTCAGATCCTCCCACTTCTTTTTCTCATAATACCCTTTTGTTTCAACAAACTCACTTCTCTAGATACCATCACCCTCCTTGCTTCAGGATCATAGCACTTTGTACCCCTTTTGAGTGATAGAGTAACCAATGAACATAGCTTTACTCTTTGCCTCCAGCTTGTTTCTCTGCTCTCCTAAAACCATGACATAGCACACAAACACCAAAGACACGTAGGTGATCAATGAAAGGTTTGCTCTTGTTCAACACTTCAAATGGAGACAGATCTTCAATATCTTGGTTGGAACCCGGTTGATGAGATAGCAAGCAGGCACAACATCACTCCAAAACGTTTTGGGACTTTGCATGAAACATCATTGATCTTGCAAACCTCCTTAAGTGCATGTTCTTCCTCTCAGCTACACCATTCTGTTGTGGTGTATAAGGGCAGCTAGTCTGATGCACAATCTCATGCTTGGCTAGATGACTCTTGAAGGATTGCTGATGTATTCACCTCCATTGTCTGATCTCAGTACCTTCACAGTAGATTGTTACTGATAGTAACATAAGCTTGGAAGTTTATAAAAGCTTCTAACACCCTATTTAGATGGAAGCAATGTGAGCCAAGTATACTTTGACTTCTCATATGAATGTCACAAAAGTATTTTTGGCTGTCCCTAGACACACATGAGATGTCCACACATCCGAGTGGATCAATTCAAAACAATGCTCATAAAGTAGTCTCAGAAGTTGGGAACACAGTCCTACAATGCTTTCCTAATATGCAAGCCTCACTCCAAGTGATTAAATGACATATAGGCATGATCAATTCAATTGCACGAGCATGAGGATGTCCCAC
>NW_026016730.1:0-40099 GCF_020379485.1 Brassica napus | reverse complement strand
TGGAGTTGGAGATCACCAGGAAGAAACGAAGTTATCCCACTTTCAAATCAGGTGATTCCAGTTTCCCAGTTTGGGAATAGCACAGCTTCTTCGTCGTTCCAATCAAACCAGGATGAATCACTTTGTGAGAAGCTTGATTGGATACATAAAGTGGTGGAGAATCACCAGGAAGTTGAATAAATCTCATAGGAGTTGGCAAGAAGAAAGAGTTATCCCACTTTCAAATCAGGTGATTCCAGTTTCCAGTTTGGGAATAGCACAGCTTCTTCGTCGTTCCAATCAAACCAGGATGAATCACTTTGTGAAAAGCTTGATTTGGATACATAAAGTGGTGGAGAATCACCAGGAAGTGAATAAATCTCATAGGAGTTGGCATGAAGAAGTTATCCCACTTTCAAATCAGGTGATTCCAGTTTCCCAGTTTGGGAATAGCACAGCTTCTTCGTCGTTCCAATCAAACCAGGATGAATCACTTTGTGAGAAGCTTGATTTGGATACATAAAGTGGTGGAGAATCACCAGGAAGTTGAATAAATCTCATAGGAGTTGGCAGAAGAAGTTATCCCACTTTCAAATCAGGTGATTCCAGTTTCCAGTTTGGGAATAGCACAGCTTCTTCGTCGTTCCAATCAAACCAGGATGAATCACTTGTGAAAAGCTTGATTTGGATACATAAAGTGGTGGAGAATCACCAGGAAGTTGAATAAATCTCATAGGAGTTGGGATGAAGAAGTTATCCCACTTTCAAATCAGGTGATTCCAGTTTCCCAGTTTGGGAATAGCACAGCTTCTTCGTCGTTCCAATCAAACCAGGATGAATCACTTTGTAAGAAGCTTGATTTGGATACATAAAGTGGTGGAGAATCACCAGGAAGTTGAATAAATCTCATAGGAGTTGGATGAAAAGTTATCCCACTTTCAAATCAGGTGATTCCAGTTTCCAGTTTGGGAATAGCACAGCTTCTTCGTCGTTCCAATCAAACCAGGATGAATCACTTTGTGAGAAGCTTGATTTGGATACATAAAGTGGTGGAGAATCACCAGGAAGTTGAATAAATCTCATAGGAGTTGGCATGAAGAAGTTATCCCACTTTCAAATCAGGTGATTCCAGTTTCCCAGTTTGGGAATAGCACAGCTTCTTCGTCGTTCCAATCAAACCAGGATGAATCTCTTTGTAAGAAGCTTGATTTGGATACATAAAGTGGTGGAGAATCACCAGGAAGTTGAATAAATCTCATAGGAGTTGGCATGAAGAAGTTATCCCACTTTCAAATCAGGTGATTCCAGTTTCCCAGTTTGGGAATAGCACAGCTTCTTCGTCGTTCCAATCAAACCAGGATGAATCACTTTGTGAAAAGCTTGATTTGGATACATAAAGTGGTGGAGAATCACCAGGAAGTTGAATAAATCTCATAGGAGTTGGCATGAAGAAGTTATCCCACTTTCAAATCAGGTGATTCCAGTTTCCCAGTTTGGGAATAGCACAGCTTCTTCGTCGTTCCAATCAAACCAGGATGAATCACTTTGTAAGAAGCTTGATTTGGATACATAAAGTTGTGGAGAATCACCAGGAAGTTGAATAAATCTCATAGGAGTTGGGATGAAGAAGTTATCCCACTTTCAAATCAGGTGATTCCAGTTTCCCAGTTTGGGAATAGCACAGCTTCTTCGTCGTTCCAATCAAACCAGGATGAATCACTTTGTAGAAGCTTGATTTGGATACATAAAGTGGTGGAGAATCACCAGGAAGTTGAATAAATCTCATAGGAGTTGGCATGAAGAAGTTATCCCACTTTCAAATCAGGTGATTCCAGTTTCCCAGTTTGGGAATAGCACAGCTTCTTCGTCGTTCCAATCAAACCAGGATGAATCACTTTGTAAGAAGCTTGATTTGGATACATAAAGTGGTGGAGAATCACCAGGAAGTTGAATAAATCTCATAGGAGTGGGCATGAAGAAGTTATCCCACTTTCAAATCAGGTGATTCCAGTTTCCCAGTTTGGGAATAGCACAGCTTCTTCGTCGTTCCAATCAAACCAGGATGAATCACTTTGTAAGAAGCTTGATTTGGATACATAAAGTGGTGGAGAATCACCAGGAAGTTTAAAAAATCTCATAGGAGTTGGGATGAAGAAGTTATCCCACTTTCAAATCAGGTGATTCCAGTTTCCCAGTTTGGGAATAGCACAGCTTCTTCGTCGTTCCAATCAAACCAGGATGAATCACTTTGTGAGAAGCTTGATTTGGATACATAAAGTGGTGGAGAATCACCAGGAAGTTGAATAAATCTCATAGGAGTTGGCATGAAGAAATTATCCCACTTTCAAATCAGGTGATTCCAGTTTCCCAGTTTGGGAATAAAACAGCTTCTTCGTCGTTCCAATCAAACCAGGATGAATCACTTTGTGAGAAGCTTGATTTGGATACATAAAGTGGTGGAGAATCACCAGGAAGTTGAATAAATCTCATAGGAGTTGGGATGAAGAAGTTATCCCACTTTCAAATCAGGTGATTCCAGTTTCCCAGTTTGGGAATAGCACAGCTTCTTCGTCGTTCCAATCAAACCAGGATGAATCACTTTGTAAGAAGCTTGATTTGGATACATAAAGTGGTGGAGAATCACCAGGAAGTTGAATAAATCTCATAGGAGTTGGCATGAAGAAGTTATCCCACTTTCAAATCAGGTGATTCCAGTTTCCCAGTTTGGGAATAGCACAGCTTCTTCGTCGTTCCAATCAAACCAGGATGAATCACTTTGTAAGAAGCTTGATTTGGATACATAAAGTGGTGGAGAATCACCAGGAAGTTGAATAAATCTCATAGGAGTTGGGATGAAGAAGTTATCCCACTTTCAAATCAGGTGATTCCAGTTTCCCAGTTTGGGAATAGCACAGCTTCTTCGTCGTTCCAATCAAACCAGGATGAATCACTTTGTAAGAAGCTTGATTTGGATACATAAAGTGGTGGGAATCACCAGGAAGTTGAATAAATCTCATAGGAGTTGGGATGAAGAAGTTATCCCACTTTCAAATCAGGTGATTCCAGTTTCCCAGTTGGGAATAGCACAGCTTCTTCGTCGTTCCAATCAAACCAGGATGAATCACTTTGTGAGAAGCTTGATTTGGATACATAAAGTGGTGGAGAATCACCAGGAAGTTGAATATTCTCATAGGAGTTGGCATGAAGAAGTTATCCCACTTTCAAATCAGGTGATTCCAGTTTCCCAGTTTGGGAATAGCACAGCTTCTTCGTCGTTCCAATCAAACCAGGATGAATCACTTTGTGAAAAGCTTGATTTGGATACATAAAGTGGTGGAGAATCACCAGGAAGTTGAATAAATCTCATAGGAGTTGGGATGAAGAAGTTATCCCACTTTCAAATCAGGTGATTCCAGTTTCCCAGTTTGGGAATAGCACAGCTTCTTCGTCGTTCCAATCAAACCAGGATGAATCACTTTGTGAGAAGCTTGATTTGGATACATAAAGTGGTGGAGAATCACCAGGAAGTTGAATAAATCTCATAGGAGTTGGCATGAAGAAGTTATCCCACTTTCAAATCAGGTGATTCCAGTTTCCCAGTTTGGGAATAGCACAGCTTCTTCGTCGTTCCAATCAAACCAGGATGAATCACTTTGTGAAAAGCTTGATTTGGATACATAAAGTGGTGGAGAATCACCAGGAAGTTAATAAACTCATAGGAGTTGGGATGAAGAAGTTATCCCACTTTCAAATCAGGTGATTCCAGTTTCCCAGTTTGGGAATAGCACAGCTTCTTCGTCGTTCCAATCAAACCAGGATGAATCACTTTGTAAGAAGCTTGATTTGGATACATAAAGTGGTGGAGAATCACCAGGAAGTTGAATAAATCTCATAGGAGTTGGCATGAAAAGTTATCCCACTTTCAAATCAGGTGATTCCAGTTTCCCAGTTTGGGAATAGCACAGCTTCTTCGTCGTTCCAATCAAACCAGGATGAATCACTTTGTGAGAAGCTTGATTTGGATACATAAAGTGGTGGAGAATCACCAGGAAGTTGAATAAATCTCATAGGAGTTGGCATGAAGAAGTTATCCCACTTTCAAATCAGGTGATTCCAGTTTCCCAGTTTGGGAATAGCACAGCTTCTTCGTCGTTCCAATCAAACCAGGATGAATCTCTTTGTAAGAAGCTTGATTTGGATACATAAAGTGGTGGAGAATCACCAGGAAGTTGAATAAATCTCATAGGAGTTGGCATGAAGAAGTTATCCCACTTTCAAATCAGGTGATTCCAGTTTCCCAGTTTGGGAATAGCACAGCTTCTTCGTCGTTCCAATCAAACCAGGATGAATCACTTTGTGAAAAGCTTGATTTGGATACATAAAGGGTGGAGAATCACCAGGAAGTTGAATAAATCTCATAGGAGTTGGCATGAAGAAGTTATCCCACTTTCAAATCAGGTGATTCCAGTTTCCCAGTTTGGGAATAGCACAGCTTCTTCGTCGTTCCAATCAAACCAGGATGAATCACTTTGTAAGAAGCTTGATTTGGATACATAAAGTGGTGGAGAATCACCAGGAAGTTGAATAAATCTCATAGGAGTTGGGATGAAGAAGTTATCCCACTTTCAAATCAGGTGATTCCAGTTTCCCAGTTTGGGAATAGCACAGCTTCTTCGTCGTTCCAATCAAACCAGGATGAATCACTTTGTAAGAAGCTTGATTTGGATACATAAAGTGGTGGAGAATCACCAGGAAGTTGAATAAATCTCATAGGAGTTGGCATGAAGAAGTTATCCCACTTTCAAATCAGGTGATTCCAGTTTCCCAGTTTGGGAATAGCACAGCTTCTTCGTCGTTCCAATCAAACCAGGATGAATCACTTTGTAAGAAGCTTGATTTGGATACATAAAGTGGTGGAGAATCACCAGGAAGTTGAATAAATCTCATAGGAGTTGGGATGAAGAAGTTATCCCACTTTCAAATCAGGTGATTCCAGTTTCCCAGTTTGGGAATAGCACAGCTTCTTCGTCGTTCCAATCAAACCAGGATGAATCACTTTGTGAGAAGCTTGATTTGGATACATAAAGTGGTGGAGAATCACCAGGAAGTTGAATAAATCTCATAGGAGTTGGCATGAAGAAGTTATCCCACTTTCAAATCAGGTGATTCCAGTTTCCCAGTTTGGGAATAGCACAGCTTCTTCGTCGTTCCAATCAAACCAGGATGAATCACTTTGTAAGAAGCTTGATTTGGATACATAAAGTGGTGGAGAATCACCAGGAAGTTGAATAAATCTCATAGGAGTTGGCATGAAGAAGTTATCCCACTTTCAAATCAGGTGATTCCAGTTTCCAGTTTGGGAATAGCACAGCTTCTTCGTCGTTCCAATCAAACCAGGATGAATCACTTTGTGAAAAGCTTGATTTGGATACATAAAGTGGTGGAGAATCACCAGGAAGTTGAATAAATCTCATAGGAGTTGGGATGAAGAAGTTATCCCACTTTCAAATCAGGTGATTCCAGTTTCCCAGTTTGGGAATAGCACAGCTTCTTCGTCGTTCCAATCAAACCAGGATGAATCACTTTGTAAGAAGCTTGATTTGGATACATAAAGTGGTGGAGAATCACCAGGAAGTTGAATAAATCTCATAGGAGTTGGCAAGAAGAAGTTATCCCACTTTCAAATCAGGTGATTCCAGTTTCCCAGTTTGGGAATAGCACAGCTTCTTCGTCGTTCTAATCAAACCAGGATGAATCACTTTGTAAGAAGCTTGATTTGGATACATAAAGTGGTGGAGAATCACCAGGAAGTTTAAAAATCTCATAGGAGTTGGGATGAAGAAGTTATCCCACTTTCAAATCAGGTGATTCCAGTTTCCCAGTTTGGGAATAGCACAGCTTCTTCGTCGTTCCAATCAAACCAGGATGAATCACTTTGTGAGAAGCTTGATTTGGATACATAAAGTGGTGGAGAATCACCAGGAAGTTGAATAAATCTCATAGGAGTTGGCATGAAGAAGTTATCCCACTTTCAAATCAGGTGATTCCAGTTTCCCAGTTTGGGAATAGCACAGCTTCTTCGTCGTTCCAATCAAACCAGGATGAATCACTTTGTGAGAAGCTTGATTTGGATACATAAAGTGGTGGAGAATCACCAGGAAGTTGAATAAATCTCATAGGAGTTGGGATGAAGAAGTTATCCCACTTTCAAATCAGGTGATTCCAGTTTCCCAGTTTGGGAATAGCACAGCTTCTTCGTCGTTCCAATCAAACCAGGATGAATCACTTTGTAAGAAGCTTGATTTGGATACATAAAGTGGTGGAGAATCACCAGGAAGTTGAATAAATCTCATAGGAGTTGGCATGAAGAAGTTATCCCACTTTCAAATCAGGTGATTCCAGTTTCCCAGTTTGGGAATAGCACAGCTTCTTCGTCGTTCCAATCAAACCAGGATGAATCACTTTGTAAGAAGCTTGATTTGGATACATAAAGTGGTGGAGAATCACCAGGAAGTTTAATAAATCTCATAGGAGTTGGGATGAAGAAGTTATCCCACTTTCAAATCAGGTGATTCCAGTTTCCCAGTTTGGGAATAGCACAGCTTCTTCGTCGTTCCAATCAAACCAGGATGAATCACTTTGTAAGAAGCTTGATTTGGATACATAAAGTGGTGGAGAATCACCAGGAAGTTGAATAAATCTCATAGGAGTTGGGATGAAGAAGTTATCCCACTTTCAAATCAGGTGATTCCAGTTTCCCAGTTTGGGAATAGCACAGCTTCTTCGTCGTTCCAATCAAACCAGGATGAATCACTTTGTGAGAAGCTTGATTTGGATACATAAAGTGGTGGAGAATCACCAGGAAGTTGAATAAATCTCATAGGAGTTGGCATGAAGAAGTTATCCCACTTTCAAATCAGGTGATTCCAGTTTCCCAGTTTGGGAATAGCACAGCTTCTTCGTCGTTCCAATCAAAACAGGATGAATCACTTTGTGAAAAGCTTGATTTGGATACATAAAGTGGTGGAGAATCACCAGGAAGTTGAATAAATCTCATAGGAGTTGGGATGAAGAAGTTATCCCACTTTCAAATCAGGTGATTCCAGTTTCCCAGTTTGGGAATAGCACAGCTTCTTCGTCGTTCCAATCAAACCAGGATGAATCACTTTGTGAGAAGCTTGATTTGGATACATAAAGTGGTGGAGAATCACCAGGAAGTTGAATAAATCTCATAGGAGTTGGCAAGAAGAAGTTATCCCACTTTCAAATCAGGTGATTCCAGTTTCCCAGTTTGGGAATAGCACAGCTTCTTCGTCGTTCCAATCAAACCAGGATGAATCACTTTGTGAAAAGCTTGATTTGGATACATAAAGTGGTGGAGAATCACCAGGAAGTTGAATAAACTCATAGGAGTTGGGATGAAGAAGTTATCCCACTTTCAAATCAGGTGATTCCAGTTTCCCAGTTTGGGAATAGCACAGCTTCTTCGTCGTTCCAATCAAACCAGGATGAATCACTTTGTAAGAAGCTTGATTTGGATACATAAAGTGGTGGAGAATCACCAGGAAGTTGAATAAATCTCATAGGAGTTGGAATGAAATAGTTATTCCACTTTCAAATCAGGTGATTCCAGTTTCCCAGTTTGGGAATAGCACAGCTTCTTCGTCGTTCCAATCAAACCAGGATGAATCACTTTGTGAGAAGCTTGATTTGGATACATAAAGTGGTGGAGAATCACCAGGAAGTTGAATAAATCTCATAGGAGTTGGCATGAAGAAGTTATCCCACTTTCAAATCAGGTGATTCCAGTTTCCCAGTTTGGGAATAGCACAGCTTCTTCGTCGTTCCAATCAAACCAGGATGAATCACTTTGTAAGAAGCTTGATTTGGATACATAAAGTGGTGGAGAATCACCAGGAAGTTGAATAAATCTCATAGGAGTTGGCATGAAGAAGTTATCCCACTTTCAAATCAGGTGATTCCAGTTTCCCAGTTTGGGAATAGCACAGCTTCTTCGTCGTTCCAATCAAACCAGGATGAATCACTTTGTGAAAAGCTTGATTTGGATACATAAAGTGGTGGAGAATCACCAGGAAGTTGAATAAATCTCATAGGAGTTGGCATGAAGAAGTTATCCCACTTTCAAATCAGGTGATTCCAGTTTCCCAGTTTGGGAATAGCACAGCTTCTTCGTCGTTCCAATCAAACCAGGATGAATCACTTTGTAAGAAGCTTGATTTGGATACATAAAGTGGTGGAGAATCACCAGGAAGTTGAATAAATCTCATAGGAGTTGGGATGAAGAAGTTATCCCACTTTCAAATCAGGTGATTCCAGTTTCCCAGTTTGGGAATAGCACAGCTTCTTCGTCGTTCCAATCAAACCAGGATGAATCACTTTGTAAGAAGCTTGATTTGGATACATAAAGTGGTGGAGAATCACCAGGAAGTTGAATAAATCTCATAGGAGTTGGCATGAAGAAGTTATCCCACTTTCAAATCAGGTGATTCCAGTTTCCCAGTTTGGGAATAGCACAGCTTCTTCGTCGTTCAATCAAACCAGGATGAATCACTTTGTAAGAAGCTTGATTTGGATACATAAAGTGGTGGAGAATCACCAGGAAGTTGAATAAATCTCATAGGAGTTGGGATGAAGAAGTTATCCCACTTTCAAATCAGGTGATTCCAGTTTCCCAGTTTGGGAATAGCACAGCTTCTTCGTCGTTCCAATCAAACCAGGATGAATCACTTTGTGAGAAGCTTGATTTGGATACATAAAGTGGTGGAGAATCACCAGGAAGTTGAATAAATCTCATAGGAGTTGGCATGAAGAAGTTATCCCACTTTCAAATCAGGTGATTCCAGTTTCCCAGTTTGGGAATAGCACAGCTTCTTCGTCGTTCCAATCAAACCAGGATGAATCTCTTTGTAAGAAGCTTGATTTGGATACATAAAGTGGTGGAGAATCACCAGGAAGTTGAATAAATCTCATAGGAGTTGGCATGAAGAAGTTATCCCACTTTCAAATCAGGTGATTCCAGTTTCCCAGTTTGGGAATAGCACAGCTTCTTCGTCGTTCCAATCAAACCAGGATGAATCACTTTGTGAAAAGCTTGATTTGGATACATAAAGTGGTGGAGAATCACCAGGAAGTTGAATAAATCTCATAGGAGTTGGGATGAAGAAGTTATCCCACTTTCAAATCAGGTGATTCCAGTTTCCCAGTTTGGGAATAGCACAGCTTCTTCGTCGTTCCAATCAAACCAGGATGAATCACTTTGTAAGAAGCTTGATTTGGATACATAAAGTGGTGGAGAATCACCAGGAAGTTGAATAAATCTCATAGGAGTTGGGCTGAAGAAGTTATCCCACTTTCAAATCAGGTGATTCCAGTTTCCCAGTTTGGGAATAGCACAGCTTCTTCGTCGTTCCAATCAAACCAGGATGAATCACTTTGTGAGAAGCTTGATTTGGATACATAAAGTGGTGGAGAATCACCAGGAAGTTGAATAAATCTCATAGGAGTTGGCAAGAAGAAGTTATCCCACTTTCAAATCAGGTGATTCCAGTTTCCCAGTTTGGGAATAGCACAGCTTCTTCGTCGTTCCAATCAAACCAGGATGAATCACTTTGTGAAAAGCTTGATTTGGATACATAAAGTGGTGGAGAATCACCAGGAAGTTGAATAAATCTCATAGGAGTTGGGATGAAGAAGTTATCCCACTTTCAAATCAGGTGATTCCAGTTTCCCAGTTTGGGAATAGCACAGCTTCTTCGTCGTTCCAATCAAACCAGGATGAATCACTTTGTAAGAAGCTTGATTTGGATACATAAAGTGGTGGAGAATCACCAGGAAGTTGAATAAATCTCATAGGAGTTGGCATGAAGAAGTTATCCCACTTTCAAATCAGGTGATTCCAGTTTCCCAGTTTGGGAATAGCACAGCTTGTTCGTCGTTCCAATCAAACCAGGATGAATCACTTTGTAAGAAGCTTGATTTGGATACATAAAGTGGTGGAGAATCACCAGGAAGTTGAATAAATCTCATAGGAGTTGGCATGAAGAAGTTATCCCACTTTCAAATCAGGTGATTCCAGTTTCCCAGTTTGGGAATAGCACAGCTTCTTCGTCGTTCTAATCAAACCAGGATGAATCACTTTGTAAGAAGCTTGATTTGGATACATAAAGTGGTGGAGAATCACCAGGAAGTTGAATAAATCTCGTAGGAGTTGGCATGAAGAAGTTATCCCACTTTCAAATCAGGTGATTCCAGTTTCCCAGTTTGGGAATAGCACAGCTTCTTCGTCGTTCCAATCAAACCAGGATGAATCACTTTGTGAGAAGCTTGATTTGGATACATAAAGTGGTGGAGAATCACCAGGAAGTTGAATAAATCTCATAGGAGTTGGCAAGAAGAAGTTATCCCACTTTCAAATCAGGTGATTCCAGTTTCCCAGTTTGGGAATAGCACAGCTTGTTCGTCGTTCCAATCAAACCAGGATGAATCACTTTGTAAGAAGCTTGATTTGTTGAACTGAAGAGAAGAATGGAGCTTGTACATATAGGGCAAGCTCTTGAAGATCTTAAGAAGAGTTCTATGAAGCTTCAGAAGTGATGAGAAGCTGATACAAGATTGGGAAAATGTCCAAGAAGGGTTCTAATCAGACTTGGAAGGACATTGGAGGAGTTTAGGCTGAAATGGTTAATAAGAAAGGTAGGACGATCTGTACGGACGGCCGTACGGACTGTACGGACCGTACGGACCAGGGCATCCCAAAACTTATCATCTCGACCATTTGAGCATAGTTGAGGAATGTGCAAGCTTAGGGCACAATGTGTACGGCCAGGAAGTCCGTACAGCATGGTCTGGTCATGTCTTGGGTCACAAGGCATGGAGAAACTCATTTGGACCTTATACATGAAGAAGGGATCAAAATGGCATCTTGGATGGCCTTGGAAAGGATCAGGCAAGATGCCCTTGCTTCTGTCCGTGTATGGATAAGGTCTTCACTCCTATTGGCTTATTCAGTCCACAAGACAGCTCATGACAGCCTGTGTAAAGACCAGGAACGCCCAAGCTTCCTATTGGCCAAGCATGTGAAGCTTATGGTCCATAGAATTCAAAATAAGGCTCCTCCTTGTTTGACTTCACATGTGTGATGTATCTGACTGTAAACCCTAGTAGAAAACAGTCTGTCCTATTTAAATAAGAGGCAGAGACGATTTGTAAGCTCTAAGTGAGAATGGGGGATTTCCCCTCTCCTTCATGGAAATGAAAAACTAGTTCTTGAATCTGAAACTCTAATCTCTAAACACTTATTCTCTTAGTCTCACAGTCTCTTAATCTCATTCTCTTTAGTCTCTTAAACACTTAAACACTCTCATCAATCTTTGTTCTTAAATCACTTAGAACAAGCTCTCATCTTTCTCCATTGGAGTTTATACACACACACATACAGCCAGAGTAGAGATCTCTTTAAAAATCACATGGTATCAGAGCCAGGTTGATTAGAACTTGGTTCTTGCTTCCGCTGAAGCTCATAGCTCACCTCCATGTCGCTTGAAGCCAAGAAGAAGCTCCATGGTCCAGCCGGCTGTTCTACTCCTCAAGAAGAAGGTGTGCTCATCCATGGTGTCCAGAAGCTGTCTCTGGCTGATCTACACTCTCTCATGAAGCCCATGAAGAAGAAAGAACCTTGGAAGCAATGGTGTATGAGGTGGTCTAATCAACCATGCTTCAAAGCTATGTCCAAGCTAGTTCTTATCCACTGTCCAAGAAGAAAGGTGATAGCTTTCAGCTGGTACTGGTGTGGCGAATTCAACATGAAGAAAGGTGTGGTCTTTGACATGGAAAGTTCAAGAGAAAGGTCCATGGGAGAAGGAGAAGTTGGAATCGACACCAACAGCTCACTGTCTTGCCATGTTCTATGGAGTTTCAAGGAACTAACACTAGTTCCTTGGCTGTAAGAAACCTCTTTCTCTTGTATAAAGCTTGAGTATATTGACTGGTTGTGATGTTGTGATGTGATTGAAATCCTGAGGACTGTTTAAAGATTGCTAAATGAATACTTTAGAATCTGTCTCAGTATGCTTAAAGAGCCTTGTTTGGTGATTAAGATTGTTTAATATGCTTAGCTCCGGTTCATAGTAATGCTTGTTGTGATTAATTGAATCTGCTTGCATACATGGATTGAAACTGAATTGGAAGCTGTTGCATATAGTCTTGTGGCTGTCTTACATTGAAGCATTAGATTCATGTCTAAATTGCTGAGTAAAGAAGCATTTAAAAATGCCTAAGTAACTTGTCTTGAATCTGTTATGATCTTGCTTGTACTTAGAGAGTGAGCTTGCAAAGATTAGAACTTGATAATGCCTTGTGTCTATCTGTTGCATTGCTTGTGATATTGGGAATCAAACTTGATGATTTATTAATCAAGAATTGACATCAATACTATTGAAAATGGTTAAATGCTTAATGTCAGTTCTAAATTAACTTGTCTTGTTAAGATGATAGATTATATTATCATGCTTGCTTTCATGAGTTAGAAACTGATTAAGATTAATGCATACTGCTTTGTTGCTGCCTTGTATTGTTGCATTTAGATTAAAGTCTAAGTTGCATATTAAGGAGTTGTTAAAATTGCCTAAATACGTTGACTTGAATCTGATAAGGTCTTGCTTTGTATTTAGAGAATGGTTGCTTGCATAGATAAGAACTTGACATTGTCTTGATTCTATCTAATGCTATAAAGCTTGAGACATTGGTGATCAAACTTGATGAAGTCAAGGATGGATCCCAATGCAATTGTGTCTTATCTTTGCTGGAGTTTGAGTGGTGTTTCAGGTTCACAAGAAGTGTTCTTTGCTCACCATCCATCCAAGTAGAAGAGGAAGACTTTGCCATTGTTAAAGCAATGGAGAAAGACTTGTGTGTATGGCCGGTTGAGATAGCGCAGCTAGTAATAGTGATGTGCTCCTGGTTCATGGAGACACACAAGTAAAGGTCATCACCTAAGTCTTGGGGAGACTGATGACCTGAAGGCATTGGAGCTGAAGGCAATGGCAGATCGGTTGGGTTAAGCGCAGCTGTAGGTAGTGATGCGCTCCCGGTTTGAAGTCTCATTGAGACTCACTTCAAGCTTGCACCTATACTAAGTCAAGCTTGAGGTGTGGATTCAAGTGAGCTACCAGAAGATCCTCTAAGCTCAATGACCTGGTTCCTCAAGGCCATTGCAAGCTGATCATGTGTAGATGCAGCCGAAGTAGAGGGAAGATGAAAGCGACTCAATGAGCTTCGAATAAGAAGTACTTGGAGAGTAAGCTGAGGTATCTCCTCAGTGCAATGGTGGTTAAGTGGGGAAGTAAGCATCAAGTCTGAAGAAGATGGAGGTGTTCCCACAAGGTTGTTCATGAAGCTTAGTAAGCGCTCACCTTCAAGCTTGGACCTTCCCTATACTCGGTCTCAAGCTTGAGAAGGAGTGTTAGTGAGCTTGTGTGATGAAAGGAGAAGCTGTTAAGCTTAGCAAGTGAGGACTCAAGTGGCGAAATGAAGAGACCACTCCTCACCATCTTCAACAAGGGAGTAAACCTAGTCTCATCTATTTTTAATATGTCTTGATAGGTCTATCTCTTGATTATACTCTGTGCTTTCCCAAATTTACATTAAGAGTTTATAGCTTCTAGTAGAATGTCTAGGCTAATTGCACTGGAAATATTTTGCTGCTGCATGGTCTTATTGATATTAAGTAATGTCTAGAGTCCCAAAATCTCATGTTCTGTTCATTGCATTGTCTTGTGTATTGCCATAGCTTGAAATCATCATGAATGTGTTGTAGAATTGAGTAGAATGTCTCTGCTGCTTGCATCATGATTGATAAGCTGTTTTGCATACATAAGCATGTCTCATACTGTCTAAGTTCAATCCTATTGTTATCTGATGCTATTGCCTATGTTTAATCCATCATTGATTGTCTTGCATCAATTAGAAACTGTCTAAGTTGCTTGCATCATTGGTATTGATTGGAACTGTTGTGCATAGCTTTAATATTGCTCACGGATTGAACCTGATGCATTCATATAGCTAATGCTTTAAGATTGTTGCATTCATGTAGTTAATGCTTTAAGATTGTGCATTCATGTATTGATGCATTTAAAAATGAGCCTAAATTGTCAATGTATTGTTTAAAGCTTGCATTGTCATTTTAGAGATTTAAAACTGCTTGTTCTTGCCTTGATTGATTGGCTTGTTTCAAGGTTTATATATTGTTGTGGCATTGGTGATCAAACAGGATGGATGATCTTGGTTTGGTCCCAATGGGATGATCTGATCTAGCATTGAGTTATGGTGGTGTTAGGTACACAAGGAATGTGATATATGTAACTCGCCAACAACCAAGAATGTAAAGACAAAGGTCTTGTGCCATTGCATATCATCACTAGGACATGTTAGTCCATAATCTACAGGAAGTGTAGTGTGATAGAATATGCAATGAGAGATGGCCATTGCATAATACCATTGGACATATCTAGTCCTTAGTCTACAGGAAGTGTAGCATGGGTCATTATGCAATGAGAGGTGTGTCTTGTGAGACTCTCTATGGTGATTCAAACACCCTAGTTCCTGGTTAAGGAAGAGAGTAAACTCACAAGAAGAAAGCTATCATAAAAGATGATAGTTATTAGACCATGGAGATGCATAGGATCATCACAAGCTTAGCTCCTTCTAGTCTTGGTTCTAAGCTTATGATCCATGGTCAGTAACAAGTCTTTTGCAAAAGCTTCTACAAGGATCATCAACCGGACCAAGTCAGTGGCGTGTCTAGGCAAGAGGCTGTTCAGAGCAGCCTTGGCGAGTGAGGAAGAAGGCTCTCCATCAATGCGGCTTCAATGAGAGGTGATTGAGGAGAAGCTGATGAATCCATTCTGCCTTTCCAAGAAGTTGATGATGCCATGAAGATGGTGCATTGGCCGAGTTAGGAAACTCACAAAAACACAAGGGAAGTTCCCTTAGACTTTTAAACTCTTTCTTCAAATCTTCTTCATTCATCTTATTCATTGCTTGTGCGTGAAAAGATACTTAAAAAGATTATGATTGAAGTGTGAGATTGTGTGCATCAAGTGTGATGCAGGATATTCACTTTCTTGGTTTTGATAGGTACTGATGCACCTTTGGGATAATGTATCAGGTACCATTGCTTGAGCCTCACTAAAGGTGTTCCTGGTCATTTCCTAGCTTCTCTAAGGTGGCTGTGAAGTCTGTTGAGAGGGGGAGATCCAAACCAGGTCTATGAGGAGGGCAAGCAGTGTGTGAAGTGTTGATCAGGCTCACTGGTGTTTTAAAGATGATCTGGTCGTGTCCTAGCTTCTCTAAGATGGCTGAGAAGTCAGTTGAGAGGGGGGAGACTTCAAATCGGTTCCAAGAAGAGGTGAAGCTGAAGTGTGAAGTGTGCGCAAAGCTGTGAAGAGTTGCTGCACCTATTAGGCCGTGATCCAGAGCTTCTTGTGTCCAACCACACTGGTTCTAAGGCACAAGGGCTCACTGGCCAATCCCTAGGCTTTGGAGAGCTCTACTCTTTTTCCCTTGCAAGGTTTTGTCCCAATGGGTTTTCCTTGTAAGGTTTTTAATGAGGGAGACTCTTCAGAGTTCCAAGCTTGGCTTAGGATCTCCTAAAGTCAAGCTTGAGGGGGAGTGTTGAACTGAAGAGAAGAATGGAGCTTGTACATATAGGGCAAGCTCTTGAAGATCTTAAGAAGAGTTCTATGAAGCTTCAGAAGTGATGAGAAGCTGATACAAGATTGGGAAAATGTCCAAGAAGGGTTCTAATCAGACTTGGGAGGACATTGGAGGAGTTTAGGCTGAAATGGTTAATAAGAAAGTTAGGACGATCTGTACGGACGGCCGTACGGACTGTACGGACCGTACGGACCAGGGCATCCCAAAACTTATCATCTCGACCATTTGAGCATAGTTGAGGAATGTGCAAGCTTAGGGCACAATGTGTACGGCCAGGAAGTCCGTACAGCATGGTCTGGTCATGTCTTGGGTCACAAGGCATGGAGAAACTCATTTGGACCTTATACATGAAGAAGGGATCAAAATGGCATCTTGGATGGCCTTGGAAAGGATCAGGCAAGATGCCCTTGCTTCTGTCCGTGTATGGATAAGGTCTTCACTCCTATTGGCTTATTCAGTCCACAAGACAGCTCATGACAGCCTGTGTAAAGACCAGGAACGCCCAAGCTTCCTATTGGCCAAGCATGTGAAGCTTATGGTCCATAGAATTCAAAATAAGGCTCCTCCTTGTTTGACTTCACATGTGTGATGTATCTGACTGTAAACCCTAGTAGAAAACAGTCTGTCCTATTTAAATAAGAGGCAGAGACGATTTGTAAGCTCTAAGTGAGAATGGGGGATTTCCCCTCTCCTTCATGGAAATGAAAAACTAGTTCTTGAATCTGAAACTCTAATCTCTAAACACTTATTCTCTTAGTCTCACAGTCTCTTAATCTCATTCTCTTTAGTCTCTTAAACACTTAAACACTCTCATCAATCTTTGTTCTTAAATCACTTAGAACAAGCTCTCATCTTTCTCCATTGGAGTTTATACACACACACATACAGCCAGAGTAGAGATCTCTTTAAAAATCACATGATTTAGATACATAAAGTGGTGGACAATCACCAGGAAGTTGAATAAATCTCATAGGAGTTGGCAAGAAAAAGTTATCCCACTTTCAAATCAGGTGATTCCAGTTTCCCAGTTTGGGAATAGCACAACTTCTTCATCGTTCCAATCAAACCAGGATGAATCACTTTGTGAAAAGGTTGATTTGGATACAAAAAGTGGTGGAGAATCACCAGGAAGTTTAATAAATCTCATAGGAGTTGGGATGAAGAAGTTATCCCACTTTCAAATCAGGTGATTCCAGTTTCCTAGTTTGGGAATAGCACAGCTTCTTCGTCGTTCTAATCAAAACAAGATAAATTATAAGTTTTAGAGAATCTGAGTTTGATATAAGGAAAGAAAGAGATTAGAAAGAGTCTAGAGGTGATTTAGAACGAGTTTAGCTAAGAGTTTAGTGTATGATCATGATTGAGAGCCTTTGAGTCTAAGAGAGTGTTTTGGTGTCAAGAACTGTCTGATTATCATTAATGAAGAGTTTACAAATATATAGGAGAAGATACAAGGGTTTTCCTAAAGGTAAAGTAAGCAAAGCATGTGAAGTCAAGGAAGAGCTAGGCGCCGGTTTCAAACTAAGCCAATGGGAGACTCCACATGTGTGGGATGAATGGATAAGGTTGCTTTCCCTTTCCAGCTGCATACAGCCTGTCAAGCCGCGGCCTTATCCTTCTCTCAACGGTCTGATCAAGTGCTGGTAACTCTCCATAGTTACCATCACCCTTTTCACAAGTAACCATCCTGAATAGTGAAGAGTGTTACCCAAGACTTGTACGGCCACTCCTCATGTACGGCCTGTACGGATTGTACGGACTAAGCCTCCTCAATCCCTTTCTTCCTAATGCTTCACCACTTCATACCCTCTCCTCACATACATTACTCAACACTTCATCTCATGATCTCATCTCAAAGTGATCTCATCTCAACATGAATCACTTTGTAAGAAGCTTGATTTGGATACATAAAGTGGTGGAGAATCACCAGGAAGTTGAATAAATCTCATAGGAGTTGGCATGAAGAAGTTATCCCACTTTCAAATCAGGTGATTCCAGTTTCCCAGTTTGGGAATAGCACAGCTTCTTCGTCGTTTTAATCAAAACAGGATGAATCACTTTGTAAGAAGCTTGATTTAGATACATAAAGAGGTGGAGAATCACCAGGAAGTTGAATAAATATCATAGGAGTTGGGATGAAGAAGTTATCCCACTTTCAAATCAGGTGATTCCAGTTTCCCAGTTTGGGAATAGCACAGCTTCTTCGTCGTTCCAATCAAACCAGGATGAATCACTTTGTGAGAAGCTTGATTTGGATACATAAATTGGTGGAGAATCACCAGGAAGTTGAATAAATCTCATAGGAGTTGGCAAGAAGAAGTTATCCCACTTTCAAATCAGGTGATTCCAGTTTCCCAGTTTGGGAATAGCACAGCTTCTTCATCGTTCCAACCAAACCAGGATGAATAACTTTGTGAAAAGCTTGATTTGGATACATAAAGTGGTGGAGAATCACCAGGAAGTTTAATAAACCCATAGGAGTTGGGATGAAGAAGTTATCCCACTTTCAAATAACGTGATTCCAGTTCCCCGTTTGGGAATAGCACAGCTTGTTCGTCGTTCCAATCAAACCAGGATGAATCACTTTGTAAGAAGCTTGATTTGGATACATAAAGAGGTGGAGAATCACCAGGAAGTTGAATAAATCTCATAGGAGTTGGGATGAAGAAGTTATTCCACTTTCAAATCAGGTGATTCCAGTTTCCCAGTTTGGGAATAGCACAGCTTCTTCGTCGTTCCAATCAAACCAGGATGAATCACTTTGTGAGAAGCTTGATTTGCATACATAAAGTGGGGGAGAATCACCAGGAAGTTGAATAAATCTCATAGGAGTTGGCATGAAGAAATTATCCCACTTTCAAATCTGGTAAGTCCAGTTTCCCCGTTTGGGAATAGCACAGCTTCTTCGTCGTTCCAATCAAACAAGGATGAATCTGATGTGATCATGGAAGGCACCAATGACTGGAAGCATGAACCTGAACCTGAAGAGCTTGTAGCTGAGGATGCGACCTTGAAGAACATTTGGAAACAAGAAGAATACATTAGTCTTGGCCGAAGCTTGATCATCCAAGACACCTTAACCATCATTCAAGCTACTCTACCTTCAAGCTGATCATCATCTAGGCAAGTAGCTTGTGTGTGCTCTTTTCCTAACCTTTGGTTTTGTCCCACTGGGTTTTCCAAAGGAAGGTTTTTAACGAGGCCACAAGTTTACTTTCACATCTCCTAGATGATGATCCCGGACCAACCACATTATCTATCTTATGTTATTTTTATCATATGTTTTATGTTTTGAATAATTTCGAAAACTTGGTCTTTGTTTAGTTTCCAAGGGAGCCTGTTCCCTTTATTTTTATTTCTATTTTCGAGACCTTGTGCATGTACAAGGGCCTCTCTTTATATTCTGGTCGTGACCCCCCATGATCATTAAGCAATCTTTTATCAAAAACCCTTTTTCTCTCTTCTCTCTTGTCTTGGACGAGTTGAAGTGTGTCTGGTGTGTAATATCCAGTCTGTTGGTGTGTAATATCCAACGCCCAAGGGCTTTAGAGAGGTGTGTCATATCCGATCTAAGCCTAGGAGTATCAAGAAGCCTTTCCGCAGCCTCTTGTGTCACCATTCGATCCACATACCTTGAGAAGCTTGAGTCTTTTGATTCGTTTCTGCAAGGATTATCCCATCTGTTCCAGAGCATCATCCTAGGATCTCATTATGTGGTATCAGAGCAACTCTGGAAGGGAAGTGTTCGATTTTTCTCTCTGATTTTCGTTTGGGTCTGTTCATATTCTGTCGAGTTTGATCTGATCTGTGTTCTTGGTGTTTAAATCTGATAAATCCGTTTGTGTTTGTTAAAAACCTGTCGATCTATTCTTATTCTCACTAGTTTTGATTGATCTATGATTATGTTGTTGAGTTTTAATAGATTCAAGCTTGTTGATCTCGTTTCTGATAAAAACTTTTCACATTCTTGTTGCAGAAGTAATTGATTTGCTTAATTTGTTTCTGTTTTGGATTTGTGTGATTCCGATCTGTTCGTATTGCTTTGAATATAATCTATCTTGTTTGGTTGATTAGATTTCGAATTTAATCTGTCTCTGTTTAAGATTGATCGATCATATTGCGTTGGTGAATTGTTCTGATTATCAAACTGTTTTATTTGATTTGCTTGTCGTTATAAAAT
Organism: Brassica napus; assembly: GCF_020379485.1. Taxonomy (NCBI): domain Eukaryota; kingdom Viridiplantae; phylum Streptophyta; class Magnoliopsida; order Brassicales; family Brassicaceae; genus Brassica; species Brassica napus. The sequence continues at coordinate 20,208 of NW_026016730.1, read as the reverse complement.
TGATCTGTTGTTAATTCTGAGTGTTGTTTCTCTTAGAACTAGTTACTGGTTTCTGTTTTATTTGTGTTTCAGGTACCAATGGAGAAGGAGCACAAAGGAAAACATCAGCCAAAGAAAAATAGAGAATGCTCAAGATCAACCAGAGATGAGTACAGGCAAAAAGAGTTTGATCAGTTTGACAGGAACCGGAAGCATGCTGTATATGAATTTCAAATCCCTCCATTCCATGGCATGGCGGCTCCTGAAGCTTATGTGAAGTGGGAAAAGAAGATTGAGTTGATTTTCAGTAGTCAACACTATGCTGAAAGAAAGAAGATTCAAATGGCTACTGCTGAGTTTTGTGGTCATGCTTTAAGATGGTGGAATCAGTTGATAAAGTGCAGAAGACTTGATGGAAAAGAACCAGTGGAAACATGGCTTAAGCTGAGGGCTTTGATGCGTAGAGAGTACGTTCCAAGACAGTACCACAAGGAAGTTTTTCAAAAGCGGCCTGAGACAAAGCTATGTTCTTCATTATCAGTTCAGAAACAACCAGACCGCAAGAGATCAAGTCCATCTAGTAACCTGGTTTCATCAAGCAAAACATCAACCCATTCCTTTGAAGATAGCATAAGGAAGGAAATTTCACAAGCGTTTAGGGATGTGGAGAAACAATTTAAACAGTCCAAGACTATATCTCCATCCTTAGAAGTACAGAACCAAGCGCCTTCCTGGTGTAGCCATGACCAGAGACATAGAAGAGGAGCTGAGTGAGACTGATGAGGATGAGCCAAGTGATGAGACTGCCGTAAGAGAGAGATGTGAAGCTGAGGATACTGAAGAGAACCAGAACCAGAGTGAGACATCATGTGAGCCAACCAGTGTGTGGAGTGGACCAACTACTAGATCAAGGCTGAGAGAACAAGAGGAGAGGCTCCAGGAGATAGCCAAAATCGTGGGTCTTGGATCAAGACAAGGAGATCAAGATAAACCAGCATGTTGGTTTAATTTAATTACTTTGTAAGGGCTTTGGTTATTGGGCTTTCATTTAATTTAAACCAAAGACAATTAGGATTTTAAATAAACCAATTTCGTGGGTTTAGGATTAGAATTAGAATTAGAATTAGAATTAAACCATCTTGGTTTACTTCTAGGGTTTTCTATCGATTTCTTTAAGACATGAGGTAGGCAGCTTTGCTTTCTCAACTTTCAATCTAAGAATTATTCAGTCAACGTTGTTGTCTTGTCTCTAGCTTTCTCTGTTCAGCTCAAGAACATTGATCTCACTTAAAGGAAGGAATTCCTGTGAATCCCATCTTAGACAATACAAGGTGATCTTGTGTCTTTGAGTAGCAAACCATCTCTGTCGCCAATCCACAGGCTCAGGGAGACGACCACAGTTCAAAGGAGAGCTAGTAGCCTCTTAGAACACCCCTATCCGTTCCCCTTCAAGTGATCCAGGAGCAGAAGCCATACCCAGGCTGCACCAAGTGGTATCAAAGCCACTTGAAGGTTAGGGTCTGCGATTTTTGACTACTCAGATCATTCATTCCATCAAACACTTCTCTTATCTTTCTATCTGTTGTAAGCCAGCTGAGCCAACCCTGCAAATCAAAAAAAAAAAAAGAAAAGAAAAGAGATCTCTGATCCAAATCAAAAAAAAAAAAAAGCTGAAGAGTAATCCAGCTAGCTGAAGAGAAATCCAGCTCAGGGTGGTAAAGTCAGCTGGTGCCTAAATCTCTTAATACTTTCTTTCTGATTCATTGGGGTTTAGTTCTAGATCTTAAGTGTAGAACCTTGTTTTTCAACTGAACTTGTGGGAAGAGCTGAGACTTGGCGACTTGAAAACTTGAGTGAGAGAGAGATACTTTTGTTCTTGGCTTTGTGTTTTCTCTAACTATTTCAGGAACAATGAGTGAAGAGAGACGAGATGGAAAGCAACCAGAGGGTTCAGGAGAACCGGCTGTCCAGCAAATCAACCTCAACCAAGTTCAATTTGAGGCTATGATGGCTGAGATAACCAGAAGAATGCAAAATACTTACAACCTTGCTCAACAAGCTAATGAAAACTTACCTGGTGTTAATGCAGGGCAAGAGAGGGACGCGGTTGCTGCTGGAGCTCAGAGAGCAAGCATTGTGTTGAAGTGGCTTCAATGATCAGATAGAGTTTCAGCAGTGAGGGATTCAAGTGGCTAGTGAAGAGCAGCCACTCCTCACCATTTAAACAAGGGAGTAAACCTGATCTTATACTTTACATACTTTCATGACAGGTTTATCTCTTGAGGACTGATACACTTGTGGAATGATGTATCAGGTACTTGTATCTATCAAGGAAGGTCTGGTGTGTCCAAGCACTTCAACCTAACAAGAAGTTAGGTGAAAGGGGTAAACACTTTTGTGTTTAGAGAATGATTCAAACAACCATAGATACTTAGATTCAAAGATTAAAGAGATTAAGAGATTTTAGTGAGAGAATCAAGAGAGAGAGACTCAAAACTCCATTAATTAATTTAATGTCTCAGATACAAGATATATATGAAGAGATAAGGCTAATACAAAAGGGATTTCGAAATCCATAAGCATGTGAGGTCAATGGACATGCTGGAGCTCCTTTTGCTTCCCATGCTTGGACAGGCTGTAAAAGTGCTTTATTTTTCCAGCTATGACCAGACCTTATCCAAACACCTCCTCCCTTATCCAGACTCATCTTGGGCATGATCTCCTTTACCATAAGGGTCCAATGTAACTTCCCAAGCCTTTACCTTAGTTACCACAGTAAAACTAAAGTTACTGTGGTAAATTCCCAAAGTTACTCTCTGCGCCAATACTCTTCCTCTATCAATGTATCTTCTCTCCATCCTCTTATCTCAACACTCCCCCTCAAGCTTGACCATGTAGAACAAGTCAAGCTTGGAAACCATGAAGATCTCCCTCATTAAAAACCTCACCAAGGAAAACCCATTGGGATAAAACCTTGATGAGGGAAAAAGAGTGGAGACTCCATGGTTAAGGGGATCAGCTCCTGGGAGTAAGATCAATGAGCCCAAGCCTAGAAAGTATGGACTCCATTGTCTTTAATCTCGCTGCCTTAGTAAACACATCAGCCAGTTGATCCTCACTCCTTGTATAACATGGCAGAATCACTCCTAAGATAATCATCTGCCTCACCTTGTGACAATCCACTTCTATGTGCTTCGTTCTCTCATGAAAGACTGAGTTAGAAGCAATATGGATAGCTGCTTGATTGTCACAGTGCATTGTCATAGGAGTACTCTGCTCAATCTCCAGATGCTTCAAGATACCCTTGATCCACACCAACTCGTTTGTCAACTTCAACATAGCCCTATATTCAGCCTCAGCACTTGAACAAGAGATGACCTTCTGCTTCTTACTCTTCCAAGTAACCAGGTTCCCTCCAATGAATGTACAATAGCCAGTAGTTGATCTCCTGTCCACTCTATCTCCTGCCCAATCAGCATCACAATAGCCCACTACTTCTGTGCTGCCATTGCATCCCATCCAAACTCCTTGACCAGGCGTGCCACTCAAATACCTCAGTATCCTATCAACCATCTTCCAGTGATGTACCCTTGGCGCCTGCATATGCTGACTCACTTGGTTTACAGCAAAACATATATCTGGCCGTGTGATGGTCAAGTAGATCAGCTTGCCAACCATCTTCCTGTATAGCTTAGGATCCTCAAACAACTGCTTCTCTTCAACCTCCCCCTCACGCAGAACCTTATATCCCTCCTCGAGGGGTGTCTTAGCTATCTTTCCTCCAAGCACATCAGTCTCCTTCAACATATCCATAGTATACTTCCTTTGAGACATAAACAAACCCTCCTTTGATCTGCATATCTCAATGCCCAGAAAATACTTCATCTCTCCCAAATCCTTGATGTCAAACACAGATTTGAGAAACTCCTTAGTAGCTTGAATCCCTGCCTTATCACTCCCTGTGATAATCAAATCATCCACATACACTAGAATCACAATGATCCCTGAAGGTCCTGTCAAAGTGAAGAGAGTGTGATCTAATTCAGACTTCCTAAAGCCTCTCCCATTGAGTGTTGTACTCAGCTTCCTGTACCAAGCTCTAGGTGATTGTTTCAACCCATATATTGCCTTCTTCAATCTCAAAACATTCCCTGGCTTTACTAGATGCTCAAGACCAGGAGGAGGAAGCATGTATACCTCATCTTCTAGCTCACCTTGTAAGAAAGCATTCTTCACATCCATCTGCCACAAATCCCACTCCAAGTTTGTTGCAATGGACAACACAATCCGAACTGTATGTAGCTTAGCTACTGGTGCAAAGGTATCAATGTAATCCTCTCCATAGGTCTGTGTAAATCCTCTTGCAACCAATCTGGTCTTCTTCCTATCAATCTGTCCATTTGCAAGATACTTGATTGTGAAGATCCATCTACTAGATACAGCTTTCTTTCCCTTAGGCAGCTCACTCTCATACCATGTATCATTTTTGATCATAGCACCTGCTTCAGCTCCCACTGATTCTTTCCATTCCTTGTCTAACATAGCTTCTTCATAAGTCCTTGGTACATAACTCTCATCTAGACTAATCATAAAGGCATAATGCTCCTCTGGAAACTCAGCAAAGGAACACACGGCTTGAGAAGGATGCTCCACAGCCTGGGCATTGTAGTACACTCTCGTGTTTACCCAGTTGGAAGGATCCCTCTTTATCCTTGTGCTCCTCCTCAAAGCTTGAACCTGATCTTCAGTTTGCACACTAACCGGCTCCACTTGCTCTTCTTCTGAACTGGCCGGTCTGACTTGTTCTTCTACACTAGACTGAACCTCATCCACTTCTCCACTAGACTGAACCTCATTGTTCGCAACTTCTTGTGATGTATCTTGATCATGAAGACCTGAATCCTCTTGGTTTTGCTCTTGCTCACCAGATTCAGTTCCATTCCCCCTCTCATGATCAAGAGGAGTTGTTCTTCCAGCTCCACCACTCTGATTGGGAGACTCCCTCCTTCCGGTTTCCTGATCCTGGGATAATCCTATCCCGAGCTTCTCTAACAACACTCTCAGTATTGTTGCCTTATCAGATGGAGCTTGAGACAAATCCTTCAGATTTTCCCACTCCTTTTCTTCATAATAACCTTTTGTTTCAACAAACTTCACTTCTCTAGATACCATCACTCTCCTTGCTTCAGGATCATAGCACTTGTACCCCTTCTGAGTGATAGAGTAACCAATGAACATAGCCTTAGTACTCTTTGCCTCCAGCTTGTTTCTCTGCTCTCCTGGAACCATGACATAGCACACACACCCAAAGACACGTAGATGATCAATGACAGGTTTGCTCTTGTTCAACACTTCAAATGGAGACAGATTCTTCAATATCTTGGTTGGAACCCGGTTGATGAGATAGCAAGCAGTCTGCACAGCATCACTCCAAAAACGTTTTGGGACATTTGCATGAAACATCATCGATCTAGCAACCTCCATCAAGTGCCTGTTCTTCCTCTCAGCTACACCATTCTGCTGTGGTGTATAAGGGCAGCTAGTCTGATGCACAATCCCATGCTTGGCTAGATGATTCTTGAAGGCATTGCTGATGTATTCACCTCCATTATCTGATCTCAGTACCTTCACAGTAGCATTGTATTGATTAGATACATATGCTTGGAAGTTCATAAATGCTTCTAGCACCCTATCTTTAGATGGAAGCAATGTAAGCCAAGTATACTTAGACTTCTCATCAATGAATGTCACAAAGTACTTCTGGCTATCTCTAGACAAACAAGGAGCCGTCCACACATCTGAATGAACTAGATCAAAGCAATGCTCATAAGTAGTTTCTGAACTTGGAAACACAGTCCTACAATGCTTTCCTAATATGCAAGCCTCACACTCTAAGTGATTAAATGACATATTAGGCATGATCAATTCAATTGCACGAGCATGAGGATGTCCCAATCTAGCATGCCAAGTCATACTATCACACCTATCAACAGCACTACTTAAGCACACAGAATCAAGGAGTTTAGAATTCTTAGCCATTTGAAGATGGTATAGCTGATTCTTGCTGTCTCCTCTGCCAATAACTCTCCCAGTCTTCAAATCTTGAAACTCAACTTCATCAGGTCCGAATACTACTTGACAATCAAGATCAATGGTAGCTTTCTTCACAGATAATAGATTTGAAGTGAACTGAGGCATGTAGAAGGCAGCTGTGTCCTTCTCAAACAGTTTTAGCTTTCCCACTCCTTCTATTGGATCATAGCACCATTAGCTATCATAACACTCTCTGTTGCAGCCTTGATCTCACTTATAAGCCTCCTATCACTGATCATATGATGGCTTGCTCCAGAATCAATCACAATGGGTTTAGAAGCTCCGGATTGTATAGCATGCTTCCTGCTTGCTGCTAAGGCTTGTACTTGTTCCATGAACACTCTCCATTCTTTCCTGGTGATGCGATCATCAGCTCCACTCCCTTTCTCCTGCTCTTTTAACACCCCACTGTCTTCTACTGATTCCCCCATGTAGGCTGAGTAAGAACACTCTCCCACAACTCTCTTCCTACCCTTTCCTATGTTGATAGAAGCTTTGGATAGCATTCTGCACCTCCTCTTCTTCCGGAAGCCCTCACTCCTACTCCCGGTTAGCCTCCATGAGCTCTCACTCCTACTCATGGTTAGCTTCTGGAAGCTCTCACTCCTACTCCCAGTTGGCTTCCATGAGCTCTCACTCCTACTCATGGTTAGCCTCTCATCATCTCTCATTATCTCATACGCCCTTCTTATAAGCACACAGATCTCTTCCATTTCCGGAAGCTGTTCCCCTCTTAGAACCATCTCCACCAGCCACCCATATGATGACTCCATGCTCGCCAAGAGCTTCAAGACTGTCGCTTGCTCTTGTGTAGTATCCCCATCCACATGGGATCTCAACCCTTGTAGTTCAACCCACAAATGTTGTAGCTTCCTCACATGATTATTGAACCCTTCTCTTCCTGGTTTAACTTCACTAATCACCTTCTTGACTTCATACACTCTCCTAAGACTGATCTTGTTCTCATAAACATCTTCAATCTTCTCAAGCAGTGTACTTTCTTCAAGACTAAAGCAATCTCCATTTGTTTCTCTTGCTGTCTGATCTTTCTCAGCAGCTTTACCCATCAAAGACTCTTTCTTCTCATGGTTTCTCCCAACTCCACACCTTTTCAGTGTTGTTTTCATCTGTGAGAACCACCCCAACTCATTCCCTCTCTCTTTCTTCTCTTCACGCCTTGTTGTACCAGATTGAAGCAGCTCCATTTTCTTTAGCCTAAAGCAACAACCTTTAGCCTAGATCTTCCCCCAAATGCTTCTAATCTCACACGCCAAGCTTACCAACTAGCTAGACCCCTCTTCTGACCTTGAGAAACACCTAAACGGACTACCTTGAAGCTGACTCTCCAAAAGAAACACCAACAGACACAAACTTGACTTTTAAAGGATCTAGCTCTTGAAAAATCTCAAGAACTCTCAAGAACACTCAAGAACATTTAGAAAAACGAAATCACTCTCTCCTTTTCAAGGAACATGGCTCTGATACCATAAACACTTTTGTGTTTAGAGAATGATTCAAACAACCATAGATACTTAGATTCAAAGATTAAAGAGATTAAGAGATTTTAGTGAGAGAATCAAGAGAGAGAGAGAGACTCAAAACTCCATTAATTAATTTAATGTCTCAGATACAAGATATATATGAAGAGATAAGGCTAATACAAAAGGGATTTCGAAATCCATAAGCATGTGAGGTCTATGGACAGGCTGGAGCTCCTTTTGCTTCCCATGCTTGGACAGGCTGTAAAAGTGCTTTACTTTTCCCGCTATGACCAGACCTTATCCAAACACCTCCTCCCTTATCCAGACTCATCTTGGGCGTGATCCCCTTTACCATAAGGGTCCAATGTAACTTCCCAAGCCTTTACCTTAGTTACCACAGTAAAACTAAAGTTACTGTGGTAAATTCCCAAAGTTACTCTCTGCCCCAATACTCTTCCTCTATCAATGTATCTTCTCTCCATCCTCTTATCTCAACAAGGGGGAGAGACCAAGATCTGTTCTAAAGAAGAGTACAAGACATGGTGGTGATGTGCAATGAAGAGAAGAACGAGTGTGCATCACAGTTAGGCCGTGATCCAGGGTCTTTGTGTCCATCACACTGATACAAGACACAAAGACCCACTGGCCAATCCCCAGGCCTTGATGAACCTACTCTTTTTCCCTTACAAGGTTTTGTCCCAAAGGGTTTTCCTTGTAAGGTTTTTAATGAGGGGATTCTTCAAGGTTCCAAGCTTGACTTAGGATCAAATAGAGTCAAGCTTGAGGGGGAGTGTTAACTTGAAGAGAAGAAATGGAGAAACTAAAGGTGTTGAGTTGAGTTGGGGCTTGTGCCATATGATAGGGCAAAGTGTCCAGAAGTGTCATGATGGATGTGCAATGTTAGGGCCAAGTCTAGGAGAGACTTAGAAGTGTATTTGGGAGCAAATGGACAAGTGTGCAAAGATAGGGCGAGGCAGTACGGACATGTACGGACAGTACGGATCCGTACAGACCAGGGCGACCCAGATTTGCATAACTCGGCCATTTGAGAAGTTTTGGAGTTGGTGCAAAAATAGGGCGAACCTGACGTCCCGGGAAAGCTTGTGCAATGTCTGGGCAAGGTTTGGGAGTTATAAAAGTGGTCCTAGTCTTGTGGATAAGGTTCTGATCAGATGGCATAACTTGAAGAGAAGAAATGGAGAAACTAAAGGTGTTGAGTTGAGTTGGGGCTTGTGCCATATGATAGGGCAAGGTGTCCAGAAGTGTCATGATGGATGTGCAATGTTAGGGCCAAGTCTAGGAGAGACTTAGAAGTGTATTTGGGAGCAAATGGACAAGTGTGCAAAGATAGGGCGAGGCAGTACAGACATGTACGGACAGTACGGATCCGTACAGACCAGGGCGACCCAGATTTGCATAACTCGGCCATTTGAGAAGTTTTGGAGTTGGTGCAAAAATAGGGCGAACATGACGTCCCGGGAAAGCTTGTGCAATGTATGGGCAAGGTTTGGGAGTTATAAAAGTGGTCCTAGTCTTGTGGATAAGGTTCTGATCAGATGGCATCAAAGGAGAATCAAGAAGATGCCATTGCAGTGTGATTGGCTACTTTAGTCATGGGACAGGCTGGCCTTGGCTGTAAAGACAAGGATAGCCACGACCATGAACCTGGACTGATCTGTGGACAGATTAGGAGGAACCTAAGGAGAGCCAATCATCATCCAGCCTTCCCCATTTTGAATTAAACCAATAAGGCTCCACCTCCCCTTAACCAATCAGCATCAACTACTCAGATTGCAACAAGACCAGCTCATCTACACCATCCATTCCTCTTAAGTTATTTACAGCCATTAGATATAGGTTTAAGATGTCTCAGATTGTAAAAGCCTATATAAAGAGATGTATGAGGCAATTTGTAACTCTTAAGAGAGTTAGGGGGATTTCCCCTTCTCCTTCATAATAGAAAAGTGTTCTTGGATCAGAATCCCTTATTCTCTCCCTTTCTTAGTCTCTAATCTTCTAATCTCTCAAAGTCTTTTGTTTCTGATCTGAGTAAACACTTAATCACTCATAAACACTTCCACTAATCTATCTCTCTCTAAATCACCTAAATCAAACTCTCTCTCTGCCCTATTGGGTTTCACACAAACACACAGCCTGAGATCTCTGAAAATCTCATATGGTATCAGAGCCAGGTTCATCTGAATCTGGTTCTTAGCTTCCGCAAAAGCTCACAAGCTCCTCTCATGTCGTTTTGAAACCAAGAAGAAGCTTAGATGATCCAGCCGGCTGTTCAACATCTCAAGTGGAAGATGGGTTCATCCCTGGTGTCCAGAAGCTGTATGTGGTCGTTTCTCACCCTCTCATGACGCCCATGGAGAAAGAAGACTCTTGGAAACAAGGCAAGAAGTGGTCTGATCAACCAAGCTTCAAAAGCTTTATCCAAGCTGTTTCTTATTCACTGTCCAAGAAGAAAGGTGATAGCTTTCATCTGGTACTGGTGTGGCGAGTTTAACATGAAGAAAGGTGGGGTCTTTGACATGGAGAGTTCAAGAGAAAGGTCCATGGGAGAAGTAGAAGTTGGGGTCGACACCAACAGCTCACTGTCTTGCCATGTTCTATGGAGTTTCAAGGAACTAACACTAGTTCCTTGGCTGTAAGAAACCTCTTTCTCTTGTTTAAAGCTTGTGTATGTGAACTGAATGATGTATTAAACAGGTTGTGATGTTGTGATGTGATTGAAAACCTGAGGATGTGTTTAAAGATTGCTAGATATGAAATGTTTAGAATCTGTCCCAGGATGCTTAAAAAGAGTTGGTTGGTGACTGAGAATTGTTGCTTGAATCTGGTTCATAATGAATGTCTGTTAGGGAGTTAGTAGTATTGTCTAAACCTGATTGCTTTCATGAATTGAAACCGAGCTTAAAGTGGAGTGTAGAGTGTTGTTGCTGCCTTAGGTTGATGCACTTTGATTCAAGTCTAAGATGCAGTTAAGGCAGAAGTTAAAAATGCCTAAGTAGCTTGCATAAATCTGGAAAAGAAAGTGCTTGTGCTTAGAGAGTTTGCTTGCAAAGATTAGAACTTGAAAGTGTCTTGTATAATCTGTTGCAATGCTTGTGATATTGGTGATCAACCTTGATGATGTGTCAAGGATTGATACCAATACCTTTGTGTCTTATCTATGCTGGAGTTTGAGTGATGTTTCAGGTTCACAAGAAGTGTTCTTTGCTCACCATCCATCCAAGTAGAAGAGGAAGACTTTGCCCATTGTTGAAGCAATGGAGAATGGCTTGTGTGTGTGGCCGGTTGAGAGGCGCAGCTAGTGATAGTGATGCGCTCCTGGTTCATGGAGACACACAAGGAAAGGTCATCACCTAAGTCTTGAGGAGACCGGTGACCTGAAGGCATTGGAGCTGAAGGAAATGGGAGATCGGTTGACTTAAGCGCAGCTGTAGGAAGTGATGCGCTCCCGGTTTGGAGTCTCATTGAGGCTCACTTCAAGCTTGAACCTAGACTCAGTCAAGCTTGAGGTGGGGATTCAAGTGAGCTACCAGAAGATCCTCGAAGCTCAGTGACCTGTTTCCTCCTTACCATTGCAAGCATCCGAAGAAGGAGCCAACCCGGGTTTAGGCAGTGGCGTGTCTACTCAAGAGATTGTTCAGAGCAGTCTTGGCTGTGTATGAAGAAGGTTACTCTATCAATGCGGCCTCTAGTGTGAGGTGGTTGAAGAGGGAACTGAGGTATCTACCAGCAGTCCATCAAGGGTGGTGAGTTATGAAGAGAGGTTGCAATGGTTTGTTCAGTCTAGATCATGAAGCCTTCTTGCTGTCCAAGCTTGATCCTTGAAAGAGGTCTCAAGCTTGAGGGGGAGTGTTGAAGTGGCTTCAATGATCAGATAGAGTTTCAGCAGTGAGGGATTCAAGTGGCTAGTGAAGAGCAGCCACTCCTCACCATTTAAACAAGGGAGTAAACCTGATCTTATACTTTACATACTTTCATGACAGGTTTATCTCTTGAGGACTGATACACTTGTGGAATGATGTATCAGGTACTTGTATCTATCAAGGAAGGTCTGGTGTGTCCAAGCACTTCAACCTAACAAGAAGTTACGTGAAAGGGGGAGAGACCAAGATCTGTTCTAAAGAAGAGTACAAGACATGGTGGTGATGTGCAATGAAGAGAAGAACGAGTGTGCATCACAGTTAGGCCGTGATCCAGGGTCGTTGTGTCCATCACACTGATACTAAGACACAAAGACCCACTGGCCAATCCCCAGGCCTTGATGAACCTACTCTTTTTCCCTTACAAGGTTTTGTCCCAAAGGGTTTTCCTTGTAAGGTTTTTAATGAGGGGATTCTTCAAGGTTCCAAGCTTGACTTAGGATCAACTAAAGTCAAGCTTGAGGGGGAGTGTTAACTTGAAGAGAAGAAATGGAGAAACTAAAGGTATTGAGTTGAGTTGGGGCTTGTGCCATATGATAGGGCAAGGTAAACACTTTTGTGTTTAGAGAATGATTCAAACAACCATAGATACTTAGATTCAAAGATTAAAGAGATTAAGAGATTTTAGTGAGAGAATCAAGAGAGAGAGACTCAAAACTCCATTAATTAATTTAATGTCTCAGATACAAGATATATATGAAGAGATAAGGCTAATACAAAAGGGATTTCGAAATCCATAAGCATGTGAGGTCAATGGACAGGCTGGAGCTCCTTTTGCTTCCCATGCTTGGACAGGCTGTAAAAGTGCTTTACTTTTCCAGCTATGACCAGACCTTATCCAAACACCTCCTCCCTTATCCAGACTCATCTTGGGCGTGATCCCCTTTACCATAAGGGTCCAATGTAACTTCCCAAGCCTTTACCTTAGTTACCACAATAAAACTAAAGTTATTGTGGTAAATTCCCAAAGTTACTCTCTGCCCCAATACTCTTCCTCTATCAATGTATCTTCTCTCCATCCTCTTATCTCAACACCCCCCCTCAAGCTTGACCATGTAGAACAAGTCAAGCTTGGAAACCATGAAGATCTCCCTCATTAAAAACCTCACCAAGGAAAACCCATTGGGATAAAACCTTGATGAGGGAAAAAGAGTGGAGACTCCATGGTTAAGGGGATCAGCTCCTGGGAGTAAGATCAATGAGCCCAAGCCTAGAAAGTATGGACTCCATTGTCTTTAATCTCGCTGCCTTAGTAAACACATCATCCAGTTGATCCTCACTCCTTGTATAACATGGCAGAATCACTCCTAAGATAATCATCTGCCTCACCTTGTGACAATCAACTTCTATGTGCTTCGTTCTCTCATGAAAGACTGAGTTAAAAGCAATATGGATAGCTGCTTGATTGTCACAGTGCATTGTTATAGGAGTACTCTGCTCAATCTCCAGATGCTTCAAGATACCCTTGATCCACACCAACTCGTTTGTCAACTTCAACATAGCCCTATATTCAGCCTCAGCACTTGAACAAGAGATGACCTTCTGCTTCTTACTCTTCCAAGTAACCAGGTTCCCTCCAATGAATGTACAATAGCCAGTAGTTGATCTCCTGTCCACTCTATCTCCTGCCCAATCAGCATCACAATAGCCCACTACTTCTGTGCTGCCATTGCATCCCATCCAAACTCCTTGACCAGGCGTGCCACTCAAATACCTCAGTATCCTATCAACCATCTTCCAGTGATGTACCCTTGGCGCCTGCATATGCTGACTCACTTGGTTTACAGCAAAACATATATCTGGCCGTGTGATGGTCAAGTAGATCAGCTTGCCAACCATCTTCCTGTATAGCTTAGGATCCTCAAACAACTGCTTCTCTTCAACCTCCCCCTCACGCAGAACCTTATATCCCTCCTCGAGGGGTGTCTTAGCTATCTTTCCTCCAAGCACATCAGTCTCCTTCAACATATCCATAGTATACTTCCTTTGAGACATAAACAAACCCTCCTTTGATCTGCATATCTCAATGCCCAGAAAATACTTCATCTCTCCCAAATCCTTGATGTCAAACACAGATTTGAGAAACTCCTTAGTAGTTTGAATCCCTGCCTTATCACTCCCTGTGATAATCAAATCATCCACATACACTAGAATCACAATGATCCCTGAAGGTCCTATCAAAGTGAAGAGAGTGTGATCTAATTCAGACTTCCTAAAGCCTCTCCCATTGAGTGTTGTACTCAGCTTCCTGTACCAAGCTCTAGGTGATTGTTTCAACCCATATATTGCCTTCTTCAATCTCAAAACATTCCCTGGCTTTACTAGATGCTCAAGACCAGGAGGAGGAAGCATGTATACCTCATCTTCTAGCTCACCTTGTAAGAAAGCATTCTTCACATCCATCTGCCACAAATCCCACTCCAAGTTTGTTGCAATGGACAACACAATCCGAACTGTATGTAGCTTAGCTACTGGTGCAAAGGTATCAATGTAATCCTCTCCATAGGTCTGTGTAAATCCTCTTGCAACCAATCTGGTCTTCTTCCTATCAATCTGTCCATTTGCAAGATACTTGATTGTGAAGATCCATCTACTAGATACAGCTTTCTTTCCCTTAGGCAGCTCACTCTCATACCATGTATCATTTTTGATCATAGCACCTGCTTCAGCTCCCACTGATTCTTTCCATTCCTTGTCTAACATAGCTTCTTCATAAGTCCTTGGTACATAACTCTCATCTAGACTAATCATAAAGGCATAATGCTCCTCTGGAAACTCAGCAAAGGAACACACGGCTTGAGAAGGATGCTCCACAGCCTGGGCATTGTAGTACACTCTCGTGTTTACCCAGTTGGAAGGATCCCTCTTTATCCTTGTGCTCCTCCTCAAAGCTTGAACCTGATCTTCAGTTTGCACACTAACCGGCTCCACTTGCTCTTCTTCTGAACTGGCCGGTCTGACTTGTTCTTCTACACTAGACTGAACCTCATCCACTTCTCCACTAGACTGAACCTCATTGTTCGCAACTTCTTGTGATGTATCTTGATCATGAAGACCTGAATCCTCTTGGTTTTCTCTTGCTCACCAGATTCAGTTCCATTCCCCCTCTCATGATCAAGAGGAGTTGTTCTTCCAGCTCCACCACTCTGATTGGGAGACTCCCTCCTTCCGGTTTCCTGATCCTGGGATAATCCTATCCCGAGCTTCTCTAACAACACTCTCAGTATTGTTGCCTTATCAGATGGAGCTTGAGACAAATCCTTCAGATTTTCCCACTCCTTTTCTTCATAATAACCTTTTGTTTCAACAAACTTCACTTCTCTAGATACCATCACTCTCCTTGCTTCAGGATCATAGCACTTGTACCCCTTCTGAGTGATAGAGTAACCAATGAACATAGCCTTAGTACTCTTTGCCTCCAGCTTGTTTCTCTGCTCTCCTGGAACCATGACATAGCACACACACCCAAAGACACGTAGATGATCAATGACAGGTTTGCTCTTGTTCAACACTTCAAATGGAGACAGATTCTTCAATATCTTGGTTGGAACCCGGTTGATGAGATAGCAAGCAGTCTGCACAGCATCACTCCAAAAACGTTTTGGGACATTTGCATGAAACATCATCGATCTAGCAACCTCCATCAAGTGCCTGTTCTTCCTCTCAGCTACACCATTCTGCTGTGGTGTATAAGGGCAGCTAGTCTGATGCACAATCCCATGCTTGGCTAGATGATTCTTGAAGGCATTGCTGATGTATTCACCTCCATTATCTGATCTCAGTACCTTCACAGTAGCATTGTATTGATTAGATACATATGCTTGGAAGTTCATAAATGCTTCTAGCACCCTATCTTTAGATGGAAGCAATGTAAGCCAAGTATACTTAGACTTCTCATCAATGAATGTCACAAAGTACTTCTGGCTATCTCTAGACAAACAAGGAGCCGTCCACACATCTGAATGAACTAGATCAAAGCAATGCTCATAAGTAGTTTCTGAACTTGGAAACACAGTCCTACAATGCTTTCCTAATATGCAAGCCTCACACTCTAAGTGATTAAATGACATATTAGGCATGATCAATTCAATTGCACGAGCATGAGGATGTCCCAATCTAGCATGCCAAGTCATACTATCACACCTATCAACAGCACTACTTAAGCACACAGAATCAAGGAGTTTAGAATTCTTAGCCATTTGAAGATGGTATAGCTGATTCTTGCTGTCTCCTCTGCCAATAACTCTCCCAGTCTTCAAATCTTGAAACTCAACTTCATCAGGTCTGAATACTACTTGACAATCAAGATCAATGGTAGCTTTCTTCACAGATAATAGATTTGAAGTGAACTGAGGCATGTAGAAGGCAGCTGTGTCCTTCTCAAACAGTTTTAGCTTTCCCACTCCTTCTATTGGGATCATAGCACCATTAGCTATCATAACACTCCCTGTTGCAGCCTTGATCTCACTTATAAGCCTCCTATCACTGATCATATGATGGCTTGCTCCAGAATCAATCACAATGGGTTTAGAAGCTCCGGATTGTATAGCATGCTTCCTGCTTGCTGCTAAGGCTTGTACTTGTTCCATGAACACTCTCCATTCTTTCCTGGTGATGCGATCATCAGCTCCACTCCCTTTCTCCTGCTCTTTTAACACCCCACTGTCTTCTACTGATTCCCCCATGTAGGCTGAGTAAGAACACTCTCCCACAACTCTCTTCCTACCCTTTCCTATGTTGATAGAAGCTTTGGATAGCATTCTGCACCTCCTCTTCTTCCGGAAGCCCTCACTCCTACTCCCGGTTAGCCTCCATGAGCTCTCACTCCTACTCATGGTTAGCTTCTGGAAGCTCTCACTCCTACTCCCAGTTGGCTTCCATGAGCTCTCACTCCTACTCATGGTTAGCCTCTCATCATCTCTCATTATCTCATACGCCCTTCTTATAAGCACACAGATCTCTTCCATTTCCGGAAGCTGTTCCCCTCTTAGAACCATCTCCACCAGCCACCCATATGATGACTCCATGCTCGCCAAGAGCTTCAAGACTGTCGCTTGCTCTTGTGTAGTATCCCCATCCACATGGGATCTCAACCCTTGTAGTTCAACCCACAAATGTTGTAGCTTCCTCACATGATTATTGAACCCTTCTCTTCCTGGTTTAACTTCACTAATCACCTTCTTGACTTCATACACTCTCCTAAGACTGATCTTGTTCTCATAAACATCTTCAATCTTCTCAAGCAGTGTACTTTCTTCAAGACTAAAGCAATCTCCATTTGTTTCTCTTGCTGTCTGATCTTTCTCAGCAGCTTTACCCATCAAAGACTCTTTCTTCTCATGGTTTCTCCAAACTCCACACCTTTTCAGTGTTGTTTTCATCTGTGAGAACCACCCCCACTCATTCCCTCTCTCTTTCTTCTCTTCACGCCTTGTTGTACCAGATTGAAGCAGCTCCATTTTCTTTAGCCTAAAGCAACAACCTTTAGCCTAGATCTTCCCCCAAATGCTTCTAATCTCACACGCCAAGCTTACCAACTAGCTAGACCCCTCTTCTGACCTTGAGAAACACCTAAACGGACTCCCTTGAAGCTGACTCTCCAAAAGAAACACCAACAGACACAAACTTGACTTTTAAAGGATCTAGCTCTTGAAAAATCTCAAGAACTCTCAAGAACACTCAAGAACATTTAGAAAAACGAAATCACTCTCTCCTTTTCAAGGAACCTGGCTCTGATACCATAAACACTTTTGTGTTTAGAGAATGATTCAAACAACCATAGATACTTAGATTCAAAGATTAAAGAGATTAAGAGATTTTAGTGAGAGAATCAAGAGAGAGAGACTCAAAACTCCATTAATTAATTTAATGTCTCAGATACAAGATATATATGAAGAGATAAGGCTAATACAAAAGGGATTTCGAAATCCATAAGCATGTGAGGTCAATGTACAGGCTGGAGCTCCTTTTGCTTCCCATGCTTGGACAGGCTGTAAAAGTGCTTTACTTTTCCAGCTATGACCAGACCTTATCCAAACACCTCCTCCCTTATCCAGACTCATCTTGGGCGTGATCCCCTTTACCATAAGGGTCCAATGTAACTTCCCAAGCCTTTACCTTAGTTACCACAGTAAAACTAAAGTTACTGTGGTAAATTCCCAAAGTTGCTCTCTGCCCCAATACTCTTCCTCTATCAATGTATCTTCTCTCCATCCTCTTATCTCAACACAAGGTGTCCAGAAGTGTCATGATGGATGTGCAATGTTAGGGCCAAGTCTAGGAGAGACTTAGAAGTGTATTTGGGAGCAAATGGACAAGTGTGCAAAGATAGGGCGAGGCAGTACGGACATGTACGGACAGTACGGATCCGTACAGACCAGGGCGACCCAGATTTGCATAACTCGGCAATTTGAGAAGTTTTGGAGTTGGTGCAAAAATAGGGCGAACCTGACGTCCCGGGAAAGCTTGTGCAATGTCTGGGCAAGGTTTGCGAGTTATAAAAGTGGTCCTAGTCTTGTGGATAAGGTTCTGATCAGATGGCATCAAAGGAGAATCAAGAAGATGCCATTGCAGTGTGATTGGCTACTTTAGTCATGGGACAGGCTGGCCTTGGCTGTAAAGACAAGGATAGCCACGACCATGAACCTGGACTGATCTGTGGACAGATTAGGAGGAGCCTAAGGAGAGCCAATCATCATCCAGCCTTCCCCATTTTGAATTAAACCAATCAGGCTCCACCTCCCCTTAACCAATCAGCATTAACTACTCAGATTGCAACAAGACCAGCTCATCTACACCATCCATTCCTCTTAAGTTATTTACAGCCATTAGATATAGGTTTAAGATGTCTCAGATTGTAAAAGCCTATATAAAGAGATGTATGAGGCAATTTCTAACTCTTAAGAGAGTTAGGGGGGATTTCCCCTTCTCCTTCATAATAGAAAAGTGTTCTTGGATCAGAATCCCTTATTCTCTCCCTTTCTTAGTCTCTAATCTTCTAATCTCTCAAAGTCTTTTGTTTCTGATCTGAGTAAACACTTAATCACTCATAAACACTTCCACTAATCTATCTCTCTCTAAATCACCTAAATCAAACTCTCTCTCTGCCCTATTGGGTTTCACACAAACACACAGCCTGAGATCTCTGAAAATCTCATACATTGGACCTATAAGAGGGCCACGAGTGGAGATTGGGGGTCGTGGGGTTTATGGAGAACATTATCAAGAAGATTCAACTGATGAAAGTGATGATGGATCTCAGGCTAGTCAGCGTGGTAGAAACTACAACCGCAGGCGACCAGCTACTGATAACCTAGGCAATCTCAAGCTTAGAAATCCCTCCATTCCATGGGAAGAATGATCCTGATGCTTAGTTAGAGTGGGAGAAGAAGATTGAACTGGTTTTCAATTGCCAGCAGCTCACTGAGGAGAGAAAAGTGAGACTAGCAGCTACTGAATTCTGTGGATATGCTATTAGCTGGTGGGATCAGATTGCTACTACCAGGAGACGCAATGGAGAGCCTCAAGTAGCTTCCTGGTTTGAGATGAAAACTGTGATGAAGAAGAGATTGTTCCTAATCACTATGGAAGAGATCTACACCAGAAGTTGAGAAGGCTTTCTCAAGGGTCTAAGAGTGTAGAGGACTATCACCAGGAGATGGAAACACTCATGTTAAAAGCTGATTTAGAAGAAGGTGTAGAAGTACTTTGGCAAGATTCCAAGGAGGTCTTACAGAGATATTACAAGATAGGTTGGAGCTACAAGAATATGAGGACATGGATGAACTGCTACATAAAGCTATTTTGATTGAGCAGCAGAACAAGAGGAAGAGCTCTACCCGGTCTTCATACACTCCTACTTCTAAACCGGCCTACTCCAGGGAAGATAAGCCAGGGGATAAGTCCAAGGACGGTTCTTCTTCAGTAGAGACAAGAGAGATGACAAGGGTAAAGGAGTAGCCACATCTACTAAGACCAGGAACATTAAGTGTACAAGTGTCATGGCTTTGGCCACTATGCTAATGAGTGCACCAACAAGAAGGTGATGACTATCTTAGCAACGGGAGGTGATATCTGGAAGAGGAGGACGCCGGCCAAGAGTCAGATGAGGAAGGCGTGGGTACCCTGTTCGTGGAGAGCTACTAGTCACCCGGAGACTTCTCAATGCTCAACCTAAGCCAAAGAAGATGAGCAAAGGGAAACTGTGTTCCACACAGATGCTTGGTTCAAGAGAAGGTTGCAGCTTGATCATTGATGAGAAGCTGTACAATGTAGCAAGTGCTGAGTTGGTGGAGAAGTTGGGTCTTCAAGTGTTCAAGCATCCTAAACCATATCTCTGCAATGGATCAATGACGAGGGGGATTACAGATCACCAAGCAGGAAGGTCTTGCTATCAGTGGGAAGTACCAGGATGAGATCACTTGTGATGTAGCACCCCTTGAAGCTAGCCACATCCTTCTTGGACGTCCATGGCAGTATGATAAGAGATCGTACATGATGGCTTTACCAACAGATACCTTTTATCTATAAAGGAGAAACAAGTTACCCTGGCGCCAAGACCCTCAGGAGTTTACACCAGGATCAGATGCATCTCAAAAAGAAGAGAGGAGAGTCCAAGGCCGCCAGCAAGTCCTTGCTTCTTGAAGAGACCAGCCAGGTAAGTAAACTCAACCTCTTTGCTACTGCTAAAGATATCAAACTGCTATGATTGAACAATC
>NW_026016729.1:0-16074 GCF_020379485.1 Brassica napus | reverse complement strand
TCTTTAATCTTTACTTTTTTTTTTGTTTAGCATTGTGCATTGTCATATCTCCCATATTATTTTTCGCAGTAGTAGAGGCCACTCTCCCATAGAAACTACAGTCGATGTTAATTGTACGTTTGTGATTCTTTACTCTGTGACATTGACCAAATCTCCTGACCACTTTTGTTATTTCTGCATTTTGTCTTCACAGCATATTCCATGTTTCGAACTCATGCTTCTGTTAAGTTTTGTTTTGACTGTACAGGTGGAGTAGTCATATCAAATGGTCTATTGAATTTCTTCTCGTATCATTTTCCACGTATTTGATGTTTTGAAATGTACGTCCGACGGTCGCCAAGTCGTTCTCTAAACTGATTTTGTTCATGCGTAGCTGTTGTTTTTAAATATTTTTTCCAGATTCCTATACGTTTGCAATGGTTTAATTACACTGCCTGCGTAATTAAATATTGTGAAAGAAACATCATTCTTTCAATGCTCTTCTTATGTGAACCTCCATTTTCCAATTCATTTCATCTTTTTTCTTCCTCAACCATGCATTAATATTTTATTTTCAATTAGAATATAAGCTTTTCAGTGTCCATTTTTTTGTTTCTCACATACAGACAGCAGTACCTATGTATTCTCGAACATATAATTTGTGTGTGTGTTTCCAGTTTCTTAAGTATTGTAATAGTAGTAGTAATTACTTTTTGTGATGGCAGATCTTTGAAATATAAGTCTTGCATCCATTCTTTCTCTAGCTGTCAATGATATCTAGACCACTTGGTGAAGTTGCACGTGACATATAGCATGGGGTCCTTGCATTTTCTCTTATTTGGAAACGTGATCTTAAACTTAATACATGGATCCTGAAACAACATGTTACGCCTGCAAATTCATAGCTATCATACTCTACGTCTGTGTTTGTCTTTGCTGGGCCTGAGTTCTTGGTACCGTCCTTCTTCTCGGGGTTAAAGTTTCTCTTCCTCATCCTTTATCTTATATTAATGGCTCCCTCCTAACACTCGATTAATATCTCATCTTATTATTCTAAAAAGGTTCCATGATCAATGGTTTCATCCCAGTCTCTCGAACCACTATTGGCATCTGTTAGAGAGGGACACTGTTGAAAATAAACTTGATTTGGATCAAACATTATTGGGTTAATCATGTGTTGATCCAAAACTTAGCCCAAATTCTAGAAAAATCATCCACCTCCTTAAAATAAAAATCTAGATATTCTTATAGAATTATCTAGATAATTAAGATAAAATAATCTAGATTTTAAGTAGAATTCTCTAGATTTAAGATTAAAATATGTAAGATATTTTGTACTTTGGAGGCTATAAATACCTCCACTCTCTTCTCATTTTGTATCACCAAGAAATAAACAAAGCTTGTAACAAGTAATAAAAATCTTCTTCTAAGTTATAAAATCTTTCTTCTTCACAAAATTCTTTCTCTTCAAACACTTAAACACTTTCTCCATCTTTATAAAGTTTTTCATTCCAACAAAGTGGTATCAGAGCTACAAGTTCCTTTTGAAGATGGCAAACAATGGTGTTCCCTTCCAAGTTCCATTGCTCACTAAGAGCAACTATGACAATTGGAGTCTTAGGATGATGGCTATCTTAGGAGCACATGATGTGTGGGAGATAGTCGAGAAAGGCTTCAATGAACCGGAGAATGATGGTGGTTTATCTCAAACACAAAAGGATGGTTTGAGAGATTCAAGGAAGAGAGACAAGAAGGCTCTCTGTCTAATCTATCAAGGATTAGATGAAGATACATTTGAGAAGGTTGCTGGAGCAAAGACATCCAAAGAAGCATGGGAGAAGCTTCAGACATCTTACAAGGGAGCGGAACAAGTTAAGAAGGTACGTCTTCAAACTCTAAGAGGAGAATTTGAAGCATTACAAATGAAGGAAGGAGAACTCATCTCAGATTACTTCTCAAGAGTCTTGACGGTTACTAATAACCTAAAAAGAAATGGTGAGAAGTTAGATGAGGTGAGAATCATGGAGAAAGTTCTTAGATCATTGGATTCAAAATTCGAGCATATCGTCACCGTGATTGAAGAGACAAAAGACTTGGAGACTATGACAATGGAGCAACTTCTTGGATCACTACAAGCTTATGAAGAAAAGAAGAAGAAGAAAGAAGATATTGTGGAGCAAGTTCTCAAGATGAGAATTGATCACAAGGAAGAAAGTGGCCGAATCATCCGAGACGTGGTGGCGGTCATTTTCGAGGACGAGGTCGTGGTGTAAATGGACGAGGTTGGAGACCATATGAAGACAACTTCAACCAAAGAGGAGAGAATTCATCAAGAGGTCGTGGAAGAGGAAACCCAAAATCAAGGTACGATAAATCAAGCATCAAATGCTATAGTTGCGGAAAGTTTGGACATTATGCTTCTGAATGCAAAACTCCAAACAACAATAGAGTTGAAGAGAAGTCCAACTATGTTGAAGAAAGGAGTAAAGAAGAAGATATGCTATTGATGGCTTACAAGAAGGATGAACCAAATGAGGTTCACAAGTGGTACCTTGATAGTGGTGCAAGCAACCACATGTGTGGAAATAAAAGCATGTTCGTGGAGCTTGATGAATCGGTGAAAACTGATGTGGCTTTAGGAGATGAATCGAAGATGGAAGTGAAAGGTAAAGGAAATATTCTCATCCGCTTGAAGAATGGAGATCATCAATTCATTTCCAACGTTTACTACATTCCAAGCATGAAGACCAACATCTTGAGCCTAGGACAACTCTTAGAGAAAGGTTATGACATTCGACTAAAAGATAATAGCCTTTCTTTAAGAGATAATGCAAATAATCTCATCACAAAGGTGCCAATGTCAAGCAATAGAATGTTTGTCCTAAACATTCAAAATGACATTGCACGATGTCTCAAGATGTGCTACAAGGAGGAATCTTGGCTTTGGCATCTTCGATTTGGGCATCTCAACTTTGGAGGCTTAGAGCTACTTTCCAAGAAAGAAATGGTGAAAGGATTACCTTGCATCAATCATCCAAATCAAGTGTGTGAAGGTTGCTTACTTGGAAAGCAATTCAAGATGAGTTTTCCAAAGGAGTCGGAGACAAGAGCAAGAAAGCCACTAGAACTCATACATACAGATGTATGTGGCCCAATCAAACCAAGTTCACTTGGTAAGAGTAACTACTTCCTTCTCTTTATTGATGACTTTTCAAGAAAAACATGGGTTTACTTTTTGAAACAAAAATCAGAAGTGTTTGAAAATTTCAAAAAGTTCAAAGCCCATGTTGAGAAGGAAAGTGGTCTTAAGATCAAGTCCATGAGATCAGATCGAGGAGGAGAATTCATGTCCAAGGAGTTTCTGAAGTATTGTGAAGATAATGGCATTCGAAGACAGTTGACGGTGCCAAGAACCCCTCAACAAAATGGAGTAGCGGAAAGAAAGAATAGGACAATACTTGAGATGGCAAGAAGCATGCTCAAGAGTAAGAAGCTACCAAAGGAGTTGTGGGCAGAAGCAGTTGCTTGTGCGGTTTATATATCAAACCGTTCTCCAACAAAGAGTGTTTTAGAAAAGACACCACAAGAAGCTTGGAGCGGAAGGAAGCCTGGAGTCTCACACCTAAGAGTCTTTGGAAGCATTGCTCACGCTCATGTTCCAGACGAGAAGCGGAGCAAACTAGATGATAAAAGTGAGAAGTACATCTTCATTGGGTATGACGCTAACTCCAAAGGCTACAAGCTCTACAATCCTGAAACAAAGAAGACAATCATTAGTCGGAATGTCATCTTTGATGAAGAAGGAGAATGGGATTGGAGATCAAATAATGAAGACTACAACTTCTTTCCATCCTTTGAAGAAGAGAATGTGGAGCAACCGAGAGAAGAGCCAGCTACACCACCAACTTCACCAACAACAAGTTCTCAAGGAGATGAAAGCTCAAGTGAAAGGACTCCACGTTTTAGAAGTCTACAAGACATCTACGAGGTAACCGAAAATCAAGACAATCTTACTCTATTTTGTCTATTTGCGGATTGCGAGCCTATGAACTTTGAAGAAGCCCAAGAAAAGAAGTCATGGAGAAGTGCAATGGATGAGGAAATCAAGTCGATTCAAAAGAATGATACATGGGAGTTAGCTTCACTTCCAAATGGACACAAGGCAATTGGTGTGAAGTGGGTGTACAAGGCAAAGAAGAACTCTAAAGGAGAAGTTGAAAGGTACAAGGCAAGATTGGTGGCAAAAGGCTATAGTCAAAGAGCCGGGATCGACTATGATGAGGTATTTGCTCCAGTTGCTCGCTTAGAAACGGTTAGACTAATCATTTCATTGGCAGCCCAAAAGAGTTGGAGGATACATCAAATGGATGTCAAATCAGCCTTCTTAAATGGAGACCTTGAGGAAGAAGTCTACATTGAGCAACCACAAGGCTACATAGTTAAAGGAGAAGAAGACAAAGTCTTAAGGCTGAAGAAGGCGCTTTATGGATTAAAGCAAGCACCAAGAGCATGGAACACTCGGATTGATAAGTACTTCAAGGAGAAAGGCTTCATCAAGTGTCCATATGAGCATGCACTTTATATCAAAACTCAAAACAATGATATATTGATTGCATGCTTATATGTTGATGACTTGATATTCACTGGCAACAATCCGATTATGTTTGAAGATTTCAAGATGGAGATGACAAAGGAGTTCGAGATGACCGACATTGGATTGATGTCATACTACCTTGGCATTGAAGTAAAGCAAGAAGAAAATGGAATCTTCATTACTCAAGAAGGCTATGCTAAAGAGGTGCTTAAGAAGTTCAAGATGGATGACTCAAATCCAGTTTGCACGCCAATGGAATGTGGAGTCAAGTTATCAAAGGAAGAAGAAGGAGAGAGTGTGGATCCAACACTCTTTAAGAGTTTGGTTGGAAGCTTACGATATCTAACGTGCACAAGGCCCGACATCCTACACGCAGTTGGAGTTGTGAGTCGATACATGGAGCATCCAACAACAACTCATTTCAAGGCAGCCAAGAGGATCCTACGCTATATCAAAGGTACAATCAACTTTGGCTTGTACTACTCTATTTCTGACGATTACAAGCTTGTTGGATATAGCGATAGCGATTGGGGTGGAGATGTAGATGACCGGAAAAGCACAAGTGGCTTCGTGTTTTTCATTGGAGAAACCGCTTTCACATGGATGTCAAAGAAGCAACCAATTGTCACTCTTTCTACTTGTGAAGCGGAGTATGTGGCAGCTACTTCATGTGTTTGCCATGCTATTTGGTTACGAAACTTGCTAAAGGAGTTGAACCTACCACAAGAGGAGCCAACAAAGATCTTTGTGGATAATAAGTCGGCAATAGCATTGGCAAAGAATCCAGTCTTCCATGATCGGAGTAAGCACATCGATACTCGTTATCACTACATAAGAGAATGTGTTACCAAGATGGATGTGCAATTGGAGTATGTGAAGACAAATGATCAAGTAGCTGATATCTTCACCAAGCCACTCAAGCGAGAAGACTTCATCAAGATGAGGAGCTTACTCGGAGTAACCAAATCAAGTTTAAGAGGGGGTGTTGAAAAATAAACTTGATTTGGATCAAATATTATTGGGTTAATCATGTGTTGATCCAAAACTTAGCCCAAATTCTAGAAAAATCATCCACCTCCTTAAAATAAAAATCTAGATATTCTTATAGAATTATCTAGATAATTAAGATAAAATAATCTAGATTTTTAAGTAGAATTCTCTAGATTTAAGATTAAAATATGTAAGATATTTTGTATCTTGGAGGCTATAAATACCTCCACTCTCTTCTCATTTTGTATTACCAAGAAATAAACAAAGCTTGTAACAAGTAATAAAAATCTTCTTCTAAGTTATATAATCTTTCTTCTTCACAAAACTTCTTTCTCTTCAAACACTTAAACACTTTTTCCATCTTTATAAAGTTTTTCATTCCAACAGACACAACATTGGTGGGTTCAAAGTCATGCGACCACTTCGTTAACATCGTCAGCAGGGCCGGTCATGGGCAAAGCCTAACGAAACATTGGCCTTAGGCCCCTAAAAATTTTGAAAAAAATTACATAGAAAAAATCCCCAAATTTTTTTTTAGACCCCCAAATTTATCAAAAATTTTTTTTAGCTAGAATCTTTTAAAAACCGCCTACAGCCCCCTAAATCTCAGGGCCGACCCTGATCGCCAGGTACCGTAAACAAAACCCAGAAACACCTTAACCTACTATCTGTAAGAATCACTCAAGACCACATATATCAACATATTACATGTACCTTGTGGAGCTAGCCTTCAATAATGATAGCGCTAATAAAACCTTATGATAATCTATATTTAGCTACGGAATAGACTTAACCAAAATAATAAGATACAAAATTAGACTTAACCAAAATAATAAGATACAAAATAGGTAAAACAAAAGTTAAAATTTGATAATGGCCTGAAGACACAATGGATAAGGGAAAACAGAGCAAATGTATGGTGGCATCCTTACGACGTCGGAAACGTATCCGCCACGCTATTGTGGCCAATATTAGTGACAATCCATCAAGTTTGATAGAAGAGATAGCCATAAGATCTCGAGCTTGGAATGGCGACAAAATAAATAGTAGCATGGCAGAAATAGGAAATTGATATTTGTATTGAGCATGTTGCTTTGACGATATGTTGCTTTGACGTTTTGTGGTAAGGGCTGCGGATGAGATTTTCCATATCTTTATAATAGTTGGGAGACGAATCTTAAAACGTCCAAAGGGAGAATCTGAAGTAAATTAGTGAAATTGGAAGAGTCAAACTTAATAGCGAGCATTGATGGATTCGTATCGATCGAGAGGATGTAAGAGGGGAGATGGAAGGTTGAACTTCCGAGGTTGAAGAAGATGACCGATGAAGTCTTCATTTATCACTTTTGGTGGGCCCGTATGATTTTAGAAGCTGCCGACGTGGACATTTTAAAAGAAGAGAAAGGTGATGCGGAGAGATGAAAGTTCCATAGTCGGTTGAAATTAATAATCCTAGGTGAACACCTTGGATTTTGAGTTTATTGTGCTTTTAGTATTGTTAGATATTAGATATATAGTAAACGCTATCTACATATTGAAATAATTACTAAATATTTCATTTATATATTACATAAATCTATCAATAATTCTATTATTATTAACACTAATATATTTAAAATTTTACGGTTATAATAGAATTAAGATATAACATTTATAAGAATTTATTTTGCTTCAAAAAATTTAATATGTAAGCTAGCGACGGAAGTACATTTTTTGACATCTTCTTGGTTTTGCTTAGTATTTACATAAATGACATTGTCATTTAATTATACTATTTTCACTTTAAATATTTCCAATTTTTAACATTTATATCTATCTATAGTTTAGGAAACTGCTTATATCTACCTATCATTTAGGAAACTACAGATACTGCAAATTATTAGTTTAGTCTTTAACCACCTGCTTGCTACTAGTATAACCAAAACAATTTTTTTTTTTTTAACGTCTGATTAATTATGTTGTTACAACGATGAGAAATATTACATAGACGATTCTACAGCCGACAATTCTACCATCATATGAGAATGCACGTATGAATGCATCGCTCCGAGCAGCCCTATGAGATCCATGTTCGATGATACGTCCTTGCACCATGCTGAAGACCTATTGTAACCTTTTTTTTCTCCATGATCTGCATAATTTGTGTTTTCTGTGGTTTGAACCCCAGACCTCCTGGTGTAGAAGCATTAATGAATACATAAAGTCGTATACCTCACATAATTTTCTACACTTATAAATCTTAGCAAGATGAAAGATATTTGGGGAAATTTTATCTATTTATTTATATATTTATTAAAATCTTAAATTTCTCATTCCAAAAAACTCTATCCCATCTCTAAACTTTAAACCCTAAGTCTAGATTAGTTAACCATAAGTGTCTTTTACTTTTCACTAGGTTAAGATCCGCGCCTTGCGCGGAATCAACATTATATATATAAATTATTTTATGTATTAAATATTTTTACATATTATAAAATAATAAATACAATTAAATAATTAAAAGTCAGTAACTATTAAAAATATAATTAAATTGGTGCGAATATATAAATCAATTGTATTAATCCAAAAAAATTTATTTATTTGATAGGATATGTTATTAAATTTAAATGATACTAACATAGATAATATATTTTAGTATATTTTCAATATTAATGTCTATTAAATGATGATTTCTACTCATATATTTTTTTGATCATTTGTATCTTTTATAGAAAAAAATTTAAATTACTGATAACAAAATTTTCTTTCTGGGATTAATAGTTTTAGTAATTTATAATTAAAAAAAATAAGTTGTCAATGATCGTTCAAAACTTTTATCAAAAAATTGTTCAAAGTAAATTTTGAAACTAAAATATTGTATTTTATATGGTTTATAGTTTAATTTAAAAAAATATATATATTAATCTTATTAATTAATTAAATTATACTTTTTACTTATATAATTTTTGTAATCATTTGTATTTTGTCATAACAAAAATTTTAAACCATGGATCATAAAATTTGAATGTGAGACTTTTAACAATTTTAGTAATTTATAGCCGTTTGTAAAAATTCAAAATATAACATATACATAAAAATCTAAATTTTTATTATATGGTTATTGTGGTTGTTTAATTTAGTTAATAGCTTAAAATTAAACAAATATGATAGAAGATACACTATTTATTATCAAATCTTTATCATTCAAAATCATTAATTGTCATATATACTTTAGCCACATTAGGTAATTCCGTAAATTTTATTTAAGGAAATAATAAAGTATATTAATGATGAATTTATTGTTAGTTTAATAAAAAACTTATTATATAATTAGATGGACCAACATATTTCTCTAATGATTCTAAGAATCATTCTAGTGATGACATGTGGCTACAAAAAAAAGTTGTAATGTTTCTCAAATAATATATAAGGGATTAAAAATGAGGGTAAAAGTGGTTAGTGTAAACATAAAAAATAATATTATAAATATGGTATTTATGACAATTTCTCCAAGATATTTCTGTTCCACCGTAGATTTTTTCTTAGATGTGAACAGTTCACACGTGAACATTAGACGATTTGAAGTGCTTCCTTTCAAAATGTACAACAAATTTATTTTAATATATTAAAAATTCTGAAATTGCCTAATAATCAATATATATAGTATATTATATACAACTTTATTTCTTTTGTACGAAAATAATTTAACATTTTGTTATATGTTATACATATTATATATAGTAAACTCAATGTACATATTGAAATAATTACTAAATATTTCATTTATATATTACATAAATCTATCAATAATTATATTATTATTAGAAATAATATATTTAAAATTTTACGGTTATAATAAAATTAAGATATAACATTTATAATAATTTGTTTTGCTTCGAAAATTTTAATATGTAAGCTAGCGACTGTATAGGGGCAAAACAAAATTCACAACCTAAAATTTTACTATACTTCTAAAACAAAGTACAAAAGTAATTCATATGTATATAACCTTAAAATAAAAATTTGTGTTAAAAATATTTTATTAAATAAAAAAATCAACAAAATAAATTATGATGTTTAAAAGCTCGGATCAAAATCTAGTCTTCTATTACTTATTGAACAAATCAGTAAACCAGCTCTTAGATATATGTTTGTGCATTACATTTATTCAAAGTAAGTAACAGTGCATAGGATATGTGAAACAAAGCAGGATGTTTTGAGAAGAAGAACAACAAATGGGGGTACGTTAATGGAACGATAGTCTTACCACAAAAAAACTTTTTGCCTTGTGGATGAAAGCATCAACGAGGTAGAACCAAAATCTGCTCCAAGGAGAGTCAAAAGAGAGAGAGAGAGAGAGAGAGGAGAGAGAGAGGAGGAGAGAGAGAGGAGAGGAGAGAGAGAGAGAGAGAGAGAGAGAGAGAGAGAAGAGAGAGAGAGAGAGAGAGAGAGAGAGAGAGAGAGAGAGAGAGAGAGAGAGAGAGAGAGAGAGAGAGAGAGAGAGAGAGAGAGAGAGAGAGAGAGAGAGAGAGATGTAAATATTCCAATAAGTATAGTCACATAAGCTGCTCTCATCATCCTTTACACCATTGTCTGGTTCTTGATAGTGATTGTTGTCGCAGCTTGTGTTGATTGATTGCCTCAGTGCACAAATGTGATTGAATGTCCTCCTTGTGGAATGACTCCTGATAAGTTGTTGTACGAGACATTGAAAACCCCAAGGCTGGTCAGTTATGTTAGTTGTGATGGGATCCGGACTTGTAACCTGTTGAAAGAGAGATCAAAGATTTCCATATTCTTCAGACCTGAAAAGATTTTTGGTATCAATCCTGATAACTTGTTGTAAGAAAGATTAAGAGCTTCTAACTCCAAAAGACCTCCAAGATCTTCTGGGATATCACCACTCAGCTCATTTTCTCAGAGATCCATTCCAAACAATAATTGGAGATTTCCACCCATGTAGGTATCATATCGGTGTTTTGTTGCAAATTCAATTTTAATCTGGGTGTCTAACCATTAATCCATCATTAGCGGATCCAGCTCAATAAGATACTTGAAATATATACTGCCTCTATCTTACAAGGAAATCTTTTTGTGGAGAAAACCCGGTAAACCAATGACCACCAAAGGAATAACAGCTTATGTATAATGAATCCCTTCTCCCAGAGAAAATGATGTATTACTGAAGCATGAAGGTATGGATCTATTCAGCCTGTTGTTGGCAAGATCAAGAAGTTTAAGATTAATTCTAGGAATAATGCATGTTAAATTATTCCCCCTAAGAAGAAGAGCATGTGCGAGCTGAGTGCTGATCAGTAGCGGCCCTGGGTACAAGCGAAGGAAGCATATGCTTCCGGCCTTTTGAATAAGTTAAATTATTTCGGCTTTTGTTCTGTCAAGTTCTTCTGCAGCGTAGTTGGTATAGTGGCGAAAAAGCATTCTTTTTGGTGCAGGGTTCAAATATCATCAGCCACAATTTTTTCTATTTATTTTTATCTTTTTAAAATTATTCAGTAAGAGACCCAAAATAAAATGTGCTGCTTCTAGCCCAAAATATTTCCAGGCCGGGCCTGATGCTGATAGGCTCCAGAATATTCCCAGACAATTTGTTATTTCTCAGATCAAGTACGAAGACATTCCCTAGCAATGTGTCTGGAATAACTCCTGATAAATTATTATCTTGAAGGAATAATATTGTTGGACTTCTCCAACTAAGAGGTATATCCTCAGATAAAGTATTTGCAGAAAGGTCAAGTATATAAGATATGTTGAACAAAGAAATATGTATTTCACCTTCCAGTGAGTTGTTTGAAAGAAGTAGCACATATGGCGAAAGTTCGCCAATCCAGCTTGGAATAACACCGGTTAAGTTGTTGTTTGAAATGTCAACCAGTGATGGATGATCTCAAGAAAATATATTATATGCAGTAGTTTTGAGCTACCTTGTATTGATGTAAAAGTAAGTCAAAATATTTAGTAATAACAAATGCTTGTGAAATTATATATGTAATTGTCATATTAACTCCACCAACATATATTATACATTTTTTCGGCTTCTTCTTATTTTACTCATTATCATTTCATTATTTTTATTAAATTTTGGCTAATGTTTTCCTAATTTTTTACATATTTTTTTTCAAATATTTCTTTCTTTCTCTAAATAGTAATACAAAACATACAATCAATAAATCAAAAATCCATATTATAATTATTTTCAATTATAATATTATCTTATTCACTATATCATTTGACTTAATTAAATGCAAAACAATTTTTAAATCAAAGTTCTAACATGTTCCGTTAAATATAATCCGTCCAATCTTCAAAGCCTAATTATTTATAATGCATATATGAACATTATAAGAGATTAATAATTATTATAGATACAACTATATTTTTACGTGAATATGAAATCATTATATCAATTTCTATAAATTGTTTTCTATTCATTATTTTATGTAGTATATAAATATAAAAAGAATTGATCAAACATTATCACACTTTCTATAACTTTGAAAATTAGCTACCATTAATTATTATTTCTAATATCATTTAGGTTATTTGGCGAGTGATAATAATTAGTTGTAGACTTACTTTTTATTTTAGGTCTAATTAAAATAATTAAAAATTAGAAAGAGTTTCCTTAATTATATATATTATTTAGTTTATAAATATAAAAATAATTGATCAAACGTTATTAATCTTTATATAATTTCAATAATTATTTATATAAATCAATATTATTTAAATTATTTGATAAGTGATATTAATTGGTTCTAGATTTATTTTTTTTATTTTGAATCTAAGCTAAAATAAATAAAATTAAAATCTATCGCCAAATAAATCATAATAATTTTCTTAAGACTTTACAAATGATTGACATGTAAGCAAAAATCAGTTAAGTAACTTATCGTTTAATATATAGGAGAATTTTATTTTTTATAAATATTTTTATAAACTCGTATAAATAATTTAAAATCAAGATAAAATAATTTTGTAAATGTTTTAATTTTTCTTATAAATGACTTATAAGACATATATGACATTATAAGACATTAATAATTATTATAATTCTTTATATACGAATATAATTTTGACAATTAGTTACTATAAATATTTTTCAACCAATTAAATTATAACAATTTTTTTAAAAAAATTCTAACACCTAAGCAAAAGGGGTTTTATATATAAAGAGGATATTCTTTTTTTTTTGTTCAAAGGTAAATATTATATTCTTTGGTACTAAACACGAATTAACTAATTAATTTAATTTATTGACAACCTGAAGTTGTCTTTTTAAGTTTTAACCAAAACGGGAATATTCGTTAGTATGAACTGAAGAATGATAGATCCACCAAAGCAGGAAATGGACTGACTTTTGGATAACAATAGATCCCAAGTAAACGGACAGGCACCAATTGGGTGTCACAAGAGAGACAAGAGACAGAAAGAGAGTTAATCAAGCATTCCGATTGATCCAAAGAAATCGACATGATGCTTACAAGTAAGCTTCTCAATTTCAATCTTGTCTTCTTCTTCTTTTTTCGTTTCTGGGTCAGCAAGCTTAAGTTTTTCTGGGTTTCTCATTGTTCTGTTACCTTCCATCTGAGTATATATGTTTGATTGATTGCTTATATTAAATTAGCTTGAGAATGGAAATTGCAAAATTTTTATCATTGCCCTTTGACTTTATCCTGTTCATCCTTAAAAATGAATAGCAAATTGAAAGGAAAAAAAAGCTTAGAAGTTAACAAGAACGAATCTGGAAATGTTTCCTTTTTTAGTCTAAGCTAATAAAACAAAAAAAAAGATTGTGACTTGAGAGTATCCCTAAAGCTTTACACTTTTACATTCTATTGATTCAGTCTAAAAAGAAAAGTTTAGGTCTTTGGATCAGTTTTTGCCTTGTGTCTCTCTGCTAACACTGCAGTAATAAAAGGAGAAGCATAAAAGAAAAGTCAAAGTTTGATACATAAAGAAAAGTTTGATTCTTTGGATCAGTTTTTGTCTTTTATGTCTTACCAACACTGCGGTAACAAAAAGGAGAAGCCAAAATAATAGTGAACGTTTGATATTAAAAATTGGGTTACTGTTTATTTTTACAGAATGCTTGCCATTGATATGGCTATCTCTAGTCACTCTGTGTGCTGGAAGGACACTATACCAACTCCCTGGTAAAGGAGTCAAAGATGATACTAAGCAGCCGATTCAGACATCACGTCCTTTTAACATCGCACACAGAGGTTCCAACGGAGAGATCCCAGAAGAAACTAAAGCTGCATACTTGGTATTACCATTAAGCAATCTCCTTCTGTTTCGTTTGATTATTTGGGACATTGTGCTTAAGTAATTTGATGTCTTTTTTCTTAGAGAGCAATTGAAGAAGGTACAGACTTCATTGAAACAGATATCTTATCATCAAAAGATGGTGTGCTTATCTGTTTCCATGATGTTATCCTTGACTTAACAACCGATGTTGCGAGTCGCAAGGAGTTTGCTGATCGTAATAGGACATATGATGTCCAAGGTTTCAAGATCACTGGCTTTTTCACTTGTACGTTCCCAGCGATTCTTCTTTTCTTTTTAACATATACATAAGTTGATGCATGCCAATGGACTCTTCTCAGCATATCACCGCACATAAAGAAGCATCTAATAAAGGTTTCAAGTGTGTTTATTTGAATTTGAGCTATTAGCTAACAATTGGTTTCTCTTTGATTGCTTGAAGTTGATTTTACTCTCAAAGAACTAAAGACACTACGGACAAAACAGAGATATGCTTTTCGGGACCAGCAATACAACGGTTAGCTACCCTTTCCTTCCTAGATTTATGAAAACATTTAACCAGACTGGTCCCTTTTCGAATTTCAGGAAAGTACCCCATCATCACATTTGAAGAGTTCCTTGCCATTGCTCGGGATGCTCCGAGAGTTGTTGGCATATATCCTGAGATTAAGAATCCAGTTCTAATGAACCAACATGTAAGTTTACAATCTTTACCCGCTTGACTTGTACTTCTTATTGGTCCTAAAGACTGACTTGATATCCTTTGTTACTAAATCATACGGTATAGGTCAAGTGGCCTGGTGGTAAGAGATTTGAGGATAAAGTTGTGGAGACACTTAAGAAGCATGGGTACGGAGGCGCATATTTATCCAAGCAGTGGTTGAACAAACCATTGTTTATTCAATCGTTTGCTCCATCTTCACTCGTGTACATATCAAACTTGACAGACTCACCAAAAGTCTTGTTAATAGACGATGTTACCATGCCAACTCAAGATACTAACCAGGTCCATCCTCTGACCCTCTTCTTGTTTCTTTATCCTTCTGCTATAACTTACTCACCGTTCTTTCTGTTAAAACCTAACCAGACATACGCAGAGATCACATCAGATACCTATTTCACCTACATCAAAGAGTATGTTGTGGGGATTGGACCATGGAAGGATACAATAGTTCCAGTAACGAACAACTACATGCTAACCCCAACAGATTTGGTCAAAAGAGCTCACGCGCATAATCTTCAGGTGCATCCATACACTTACAGGAATGAAAACCAGTTTTTGCACTTTAACTTCAGCCAAGACCCATATATGGAATACGAGTACTGGATCAAAGAGATTGGAGTCGATGGACTCTTTACTGATTTCACCGGTAGCCTCCATAACTATCAAGAGTGGGCATCTCCATTACCTGACACCTCCTCCAAGTCCACACGTCAGCTCTTGAGTCATATTGCTTCTCTGGTCCGCCCTTATGCAAAGGCTTGAAGTGTGGTGGCTGCTATAGTCTTTAATCTAACAGAAGAGTCTTGAAGATTTAAATAAAAGGTGAAAGACAGAGCTTTATCAAATTGTTATCTGTTTTACTTCACAAGATTTATACAGTAAAAGTTGAAAAAACTTTGTAAAATCTTGGAACAGAGTTTCTATAATATACCAAATTGTTTCTATCAAACTTTAACATACACAAATCAAACTCAATCTTTTACTCAGACGCAGCAAGTTGTGCAGCAAGGGAAGCAAGATAACAACCACTTAGGGGTGCGGTTAGAGGCTGCTTCTGGTTTAGGAGCTTCCTCTTTCTTCAACCCTTCATCTCCTTCAGACTCAGAGGAACTCTTCGGTGTCTCTGGCTGTGACGGCTTCGTCTGTTTCTTTTGCGGCGTTGAGCTTTGTAGTCCACCTTTATCTGCATTCCCCAATCTATGACAAAAACAAGAAAGTGAGCAAACAAAAAGACATATCTGTTTTTAAGACATGAAGACAAGAGATGGATGATGATAGCTTACATTGGGAAAGCGAAAGACTTGACGCTTAAGTTTTCCGACCGACGAGAAATAGAACGATCTAGTTTATTGTTTTGTTGTTATTGTTGTTATCTTTATTAGCAGCTTCATTAGCCATGATAAACTCTCTTATACTCGATGCAGACTTTTGTTCTTCCTCTTTACTTGCGGGAGACGCTTTCTCTGTTTCAGCTGCTTCTTGCCTATTTCCACCAGAGTTTTCGCCTCCTCCACAACTCCGC